>NW_027508888.1:0-150629 GCF_051911475.1 Siphateles boraxobius | reverse complement strand
CCCAGAGAAGCAACTGTGATGACCAGTCCTCGTTAGTATAGTGGACAGTATCTCCGCCTGTCACGCGGAAGACCGGGGTTCGATTCCCCGACGGGGAGTCTTCTTCTTTATCACGACCAAACACCTTGCATAAGCTCGGGCTTTACCGTGGAAGGTGCTGTTAAAGTCAACCTGCCGTTCAAGACTCGCTTGATTATTTTTAGCTAATTGCATTTGAAAGATTTTACTTTCAAGAAAGCGTTTGCAATAGGTTTGTGGAAGGTGTTTTTTGAATGTTTGGCCTGAGTCTTTTTTTTGTGTGGGATTTTCACTGTTCTGACCAGCGTGTTCCGTTCCGAACGCTTGGAAACAGTGAATAATTTTGCGAAGCAATCAGTTCAAAGCTTTGTTTCTCCCATCACTACCCTTTTGTGCTTGGTAAAACTTACATTCACACCGCTTGCTTGGACAAAACAGCCAATTCTTTTAGCCACGCTCGATCTGTGACCCAGCCTATTGTGGTACTATGTTACAAGCTGCCAAACGTCCTCTGTTCTTGAACAAACACATGTAGCTCTGAGCATCCAAAAATATCAGAAACTCGCAAATGTTCCCCTCCACGGAAATCTTTAGTAAAAGGCGAAAGATTTATGCGTGAATGAAGAGAAACTCGAGCTGTACCCATGAGACGTATGGACAATGTGGTCCCAAGCACATGCAACAATGCAAGGGTAATGTCTGGTGCAGGCTCCTCCCATCCAGCTTATTTTCTTTTTTAAAAAAAACAATAATACAGCCATATCCATTAGAGGAAGGAGCAAATGTAAAAAGAATCTGCCCCATCACCAAATGTCCGCAAACCCTGTCCAAGAGGATGTCACTGAATCCGATAGTATGTCGAAGACCAGTGGTAGTATTCGCAAGAGATTTTTATGAACTTCCTGGATGCTAAATGAACAAACCCTTCATCTCCTTGGATTGCGGGTGGATACTTTTAGCCACGCACGATCTGTGGCCCAGCCTATTGTGGTACTTTGTTACAAGCTGCCAAACGTCCTCTGTTCTTGAACAAACACATGTAGCTCTGCTGTGAGCAGAGCATCCAAAAATATCAGAAACTCGCAAATGTTCCCCTCCACGGAAATCTTTAGTAAAAGGCGAAAGATTTATGCGTGAATGAAGAGAAACTCGAGCTGTACCCATGAGACGTTGGGACAATGTGGTCCCAAGCACATGCAACCATGCTCAGCAAGGGTAATGTCTGGTGCAGGCTCCTCCCATCCAGCTTATTTTCTTTTAAAAAAAAACAATAATACAGCCATATCCATTAGAGGAAGGAGCAAATGTAAAAAGAATCTGCCCCATCACCAAATGTCCGCAAACCCTGTCCAAGAGGATGTCACTGAATCCGATAGTATGTCGAAGACCAGTGGTAGTATTCGCATGAGATTTTTATGAACTTCCTGGATGCTAAATGAACAAACCCTTCATCTCCTTGGATTGCGGGTGGATACCTCCATAGGACAGGGTGAGCTCCTTGGCCAAAATAAAAGGCTTAAATAATAATAACTCCATTAATGGAAAGCATATCCAGTATTAAGTGACGTCTCAACGGTTGAGCATAGACAACAGTACCGTACCGCCCAGAGAAGCAATTGGGATGACCAGTCCTTGTTAGTATAGTGGACAGTATCTCCGCCTGTCACGCGGAAGACCGGGGTTCGATTCCCCGACGGGGGGTCTTCTTCTTTATCACGACCAAACACCTTGCATAAGCTCGGGCTTTACCGTGGAAGGTGCTTTTAAAGTCAACCTGCCATTCAAGACTCGCTTGATTATTTTTAGCTAATTGCATTTGAAAGATTTTACTTTCAAGAAAGCGTTTGCAATAGGTTTGTAAAAGGTGTTTTTTGAATGTTTGGCCTGAGTCTTTTTTTTGTGGGATTTTCACTGTTCTGACCAGCGTGTTCCGTTCCGAACGCTTGGAAACAGTGAACAATTTTGCGAAGCAATCAGTTCAAAGCTTTGTTTCTCCCATCACTACCCTTTTGTGCTTGGTAAAACTTACATTCACACCGCTGTCTTGGACAAAACAGCCAATTCTTTTAGCCACGCTCGATCTGTGGCCCAGCCTATTGTGGTACTTTGTTACAAGCTGCCAAACGTCCTCTGTTCTTGAACAAACACATGTAGCTCTGCTGTGAGCAGAGCATCCAAAAATATCAGAAACTCGCAAATGTTCCCCTCCACGGAAATCTTTAGTAAAAGGCGAAAGATTTATGCGTGAATGAAGAGAAACTCGAGCTGTACCCATGAGACGTTGGGACAATGTGGTCCCAAGCACATGCAACCATGCTCAGCAAGGGTAATGTCTGGTGCAGGCTGCTCCCATCCAGCTTTTTTCTTTAAAAAAAAAACAATAATACAGCCATATCCATTAGAGGAAGGAGCAAATGTAAAAAGAATCTGCCCCATCACCAAATGTCCGCAAACCCTGTCCAAGAGGATGTCACTGAATCCGATAGTATGTCGAAGACCAGTGGTAGTATTCGCATGAGATTTTTATGAACTTCCTGGATGCTAAATGAACAAACCCTTCATCTCCTTAGATTGCGGATGGATACCTCCATAGGACAGGGTGAGCTCCTTGGCCAAAATAAAAGGCTTAAATAATAATAACTCCATTAATGGAAAGCATATCCAGTATTAAGTGACGTCTCAACGGTTGAGCATAGACAACAGTACCGTACCGCCCAGAGAAGCAATTGGGATGACCAGTCCTCGTTAGTATAGTGGACAGTATCTCCGCCTGTCACGCGGAAGACCGGGGTTCGATTAGTCTTCTTCTTTATCACGACCAAACACCTTGCATAAGCTCAGGCTTTACAGTGGAAGGCGCTGTTAAAGTCAACCTGCCGTTCAAGACTCACTTGATTATGTTTAGCTAATTGCATTTGAAAGATTTTACTTTCAAGAAAGCGTTTGCAATAGGTTTGTAAAAGGTGTTTTTTGAATGTTTGGCCTGAGTCTTTTTTTTTTTGTTGCATTTTCACTGTTCTGACCAGTGTGTTGCGTTCCGAACGCTTGGAAACAGTGAATAATGTTGCGAAACAATCGGTTCAAAGCTTTGTTTCTCCCATCACTACCCTTTTGTGCTTGGTAAAACTTACATTCACACTGCTGACACAAGACTCGAAGTTGTGAACTGGGAAAGTGTGGATGGTTTGACGACTACCCAGTTCCAGTCTTGGACAAAACAGCCAATTCTTTTAGCCACGCTCAATCTCTGGCCCAACCTATTGTGGTACTTTGTTACAAGCTGCCAAACGTCCTCTGTTCTTGAACAAACACATGTAGCTCTGCTGTGAGCAAGACAATTCTTGGATACCTCCATAGGACAGGGTGAGCTCTTTGGCCAAAATAAAATGTTTAAATAATAATAACTCCATTAATGGAAAGCATATCCAGTATTAAGTGACGTCTCAACGGTTGAGCATAGACAACAGTAACACACCGCCCAGAGAAGCAACTGTGATGACCAGTCCTCGTTAGTATAGTGGACAGTATCTCCGCCTGTCACGCGGAAGACCGGGGTTCGATTCCCCGACGGGGAGTCTTCTTCTTTATCACGACCAAACACCTTGCATAAGCTCGGGCTTTACCGTGGAAGGTGCTGTTAAAGTCAACCTGCCGTTCAAGACTCGCTTGATTATTTTTAGCTAATTGCATTTGAAAGATTTTACTTTCAAGAAAGCGTTTGCAATAGGTTTGTAAAAGGTGTTTTTTGAATGTTTGGCCTGAGTCTTTTTTTTTTGTTGCATTTTCACTGTTCTGACCAGTGTGTTGCGTTCCGAACGCTTGGAAACAGTGAATAATGTTGCGAAACAATCGGTTCAAAGCTTTGTTTCTCCCATCACTACCCTTTTGTGCTTGGTAAAACTTACATTCACACTGCTGACACAAGACTCGAAGTTGTGAACTGGGAAAGTGTGGATGGTTTGACGACTACCCAGTTCCAGTCTTGGACAAAACAGCCAATTCTTTTAGCCACGCTCAATCTCTGGCCCAACCTATTGTGGTACTTTGTTACAAGCTGCCAAACGTCCTCTGTTCTTGAACAAACACATGTAGCTCTGCTGTGAGCAAGACAATTCTTGGATACCTCCATAGGACAGGGTGAGCTCTTTGGCCAAAATAAAATGTTTAAATAATAATAACTCCATTAATGGAAAGCATATCCAGTATTAAGTGACGTCTCAACGGTTGAGCATAGACAACAGTAACACACCGCCCAGAGAAGCAACTGTGATGACCAGTCCTCGTTAGTATAGTGGACAGTATCTCCGCCTGTCACGCGGAAGACCGGGGTTCGATTCCCCGACGGGGAGTCTTCTTCTTTATCACGACCAAACACCTTGCATAAGCTCGGGCTTTACCGTGGAAGGTGCTGTTAAAGTCAACCTGCCGTTCAAGACTCGCTTGATTATTTTTAGCTAATTGCATTTGAAAGATTTTACTTTCAAGAAAGCGTTTGCAATAGGTTTGTGGAAGGTGTTTTTTGAATGTTTGGCCTGAGTCTTTTTTTTGTGTGGGATTTTCACTGTTCTGACCAGCGTGTTCCGTTCCGAACGCTTGGAAACAGTGAATAATGTTGCGAAGCAATCAGTTCAAAGCTTTGTTTCTCCCATCACTACCCTTTTGTGCTTGGTAAAACTTACATTCACACCGCTTGCTTGGACAAAACAGCCAATTCTTTTAGCCACGCTCGATCTGTGACCAAGCCTATTGTGGTACTTTGTTACAAGCTGCCAAACGTCCTCTGTTCTTGAACAAACACATGTAGCTCTGAGCATCCAAAAATATCAGAAACTCGCAAATGTTCCCCTCCACGGAAATCTTTAGTAAAAGGCGAAAGATTTATGCGTGAATGAAGAGAAACTAGAGCTGTTCCCATGAGACGTATGGACAATGTGGTCCCAAGCACATGCAACAATGCAAGGGTAATGTCTGGTGCAGGCTCCTCCCATCCAGCTTATTTTCTTTTTTTTTAAAAAACAATAATACAGCCATATCCATTAGAGGAAGGAGCAAATGTAAAAAGAATCTGCCCCATCACCAAATGTCCGCAAACCCTGTCCAAGAGGATGTCACTGAATCCGATAGTATGTCGAAGACCAGTGGTAGTATTCGCATGAGATTTTTATGAACTTCCTGGATGCTAAATGAACAAACCCTTCATCTCCTTGGATTGCGGGTGGATACCTCCATAGGACAGGGTGAGCTCCTTGGCCAAAATAAAAGGCTTAAATAATAATAACTCCATTAATGGAAAGCATATCCAGTATTAAGTGACGTCTCAACGGTTGAGCATAGACAACAGTACCGTACCGCCCAGAGAAGCAATTGGGATGACCAGTCCTCGTTAGTATAATGGACAGTATCTCCGCCTGTCACGCGGAAGACCGGGGTTCGATTAGTCTTCTTCTTTATCACGACCAAACACCTTGCATAAGCTCAGGCTTTACCGTGGAAGGCGCTGTTAAAGTCAACCTGCCGTTCAAGACTCACTTGATTATGTTTAGCTAATTGCATTTGAAAGATTTTACTTTCAAGAAAGCGTTTGCAATAGGTTTGTAAAAGGTGTTTTTTGAATGTTTGGCCTGAGTCTTTTTTTTTTTGTTGCATTTTCACTGTTCTGACCAGTGTGTTGCGTTCCGAACGCTTGGAAACAGTGAATAATGTTGCGAAACAATCGGTTCAAAGCTTTGTTTCTCCCATCACTACCCTTTTGTGCTTGGTAAAACTTACATTCACACTGCTGACACAAGACTCGAAGTTGTGAACTGGGAAAGTGTGGATGGTTTGACGACTACCCAGTTCCAGTCTTGGACAAAACAGCCAATTCTTTTAGCCACGCTCAATCTCTGGCCCAACCTATTGTGGTACTTTGTTACAAGCTGCCAAACGTCCTCTGTTCTTGAACAAACACATGTAGCTCTGCTGTGAGCAAGACAATTCTTGGATACCTCCATAGGACAGGGTGAGCTCTTTGGCCAAAATAAAATGTTTAAATAATAATAACTCCATTAATGGAAAGCATATCCAGTATTAAGCGACGTCTCAACGGTTGAGCATAGACAACAGTAACACACCGCCCAGAGAAGCAACTGTGATGACCAGTCCTCGTTAGTATAGTGGACAGTATCTCCGCCTGTCACGCGGAAGACCGGGGTTCGATTCCCCGACGGGGAGTCTTCTTCTTTATCACGACCAAACACCTTGCATAAGCTCGGGCTTTACCGTGGAAGGTGCTGTTAAAGTCAACCTGCCGTTCAAGACTCGCTTGATTATTTTTAGCTAATTGCATTTGAAAGATTTTACTTTCAAGAAAGCGTTTGCAATAGGTTTGTGGAAGGTGTTTTTTGAATGTTTGGCCTGAGTCTTTTTTTTGTTTGGGATTTTCACTGTTCTGACCAGCGTGTTCCGTTCCGAACGCTTGGAAACAGTGAATAATTTTGCGAAGCAATCAGTTCAAAGCTTTGTTTCTCCCATCACTACCCTTTTGTGCTTGGTAAAACTTACATTCACACCGCTGTCTTGGACAAAACAGCCAATTCTTTTAGCCACGCTCGATCTTTGTCCCAGCCTATTGTGGTACTTTGTTACAAGCTGCCAAACGTCCTCTGTTCTTGAACAAACACATGTAGCTCTGCTGCGAGCAGAGCATGCAAAAATATCAGAAACTCGCAAATGTTCCCCTCCACGGAAATCTTTAGTAAAAGGCGAAAGATTTATGCGTGAATGAAGAGAAACTCTAGCTGTACCCATGAGACGTTGGGACAATGTGGTCGCAAGCACATGCAACCATGCTCAGCAAGGGTAATGTCTGGTGCAGGCTCCTCCCATCCAGCTTATTTTCTTTAAAAAAAAAACAATAATACAGCCATATCCATTAGAGGAAGGAGCAAATGTAAAAAGAATCTGCCCCATCACCAAATGTCCGCAAACCCTGTCCAAGAGGATGTCACTGAATCCGATAGTATGTCGAAGACCAGTGGTAGTATTCGCATGAGATTTTTATGAACTTCCTGGATGCTAAATGAACAAACCCTTCATCTCCTTGGATTGCGGGTGGATACTTTTAGCCACGCTCGATCTGTGGCCCAGCCTATTGTGGTACTTTGTTACAAGCTGCCAAACGTCCTCTGTTCTTGAACAAACACATGTAGCTCTGCTGTGAGCAGAGCATCCAAAAATATCAGAAACTCGCAAATGTTCCCCTCCACGGAAATCTTTAGTAAAAGGCGAAAGATTTATGCGTGAATGAAGAGAAACTCGAGCTGTACCCATGAGACGTTGGGACAATGTGGTCGCAAGCACATGCAACCATGCTCAGCAAGGGTAATGTCTGGTGCAGGCTCCTCCCATCCAGCTTATTTTCTTTAAAAAAAACAAAACAATAATACAGCCATATCCATTAGAGGAAGGAGCAAATGTAAAAAGAATCTGCCCCATCACCAAATGTCCGCAAACCCTGTCCAAGAGGATGTCACTGAATCCGATAGTATGTCGAAGACCAGTGGTAGTATTCGCATGAGATTTTTATGAACTTCCTGGATGCTAAATGAACAAACCCTTCATCTCCTTGGATTGCGGGTGGATACCTCCATAGGACAGGGTGAGCTCCTTGGCCAAAATAAAAGGCTTAAATAATAATAACTCCATTAATGGAAAGCATATCCAGTATTAAGTGACGTCTCAACGGTTGAGCATAGACAACAGTACCGTACCGCCCAGAGAAGCAATTGGGATGACCAGTCCTCGTTAGTATAATGGACAGTATCTCCGCCTGTCACGCGGAAGACCGGGGTTCGATTAGTCTTCTTCTTTATCACGACCAAACACCTTGCATAAGCTCAGGCTTTACCGTGGAAGGCGCTGTTAAAGTCAACCTGCCGTTCAAGACTCACTTGATTATGTTTAGCTAATTGCATTTGAAAGATTTTACTTTCAAGAAAGCGTTTGCAATAGGTTTGTAAAAGGTGTTTTTTGAATGTTTGGCCTGAGTCTTTTTTTTTTGTTGCATTTTCACTGTTCTGACCAGTGTGTTGCGTTCCGAACGCTTGGAAACAGTGAATAATGTTGCGAAACAATCGGTTCAAAGCTTTGTTTCTCCCATCACTACCCTTTTGTGCTTGGTAAAACTTACATTCACACTGCTGACACAAGACTCGAAGTTGTGAACTGGGAAAGTGTGGATGGTTTGACGACTACCCAGTTCCAGTCTTGGACAAAACAGCCAATTCTTTTAGCCACGCTCAATCTCTGGCCCAACCTATTGTGGTACTTTGTTACAAGCTGCCAAACGTCCTCTGTTCTTGAACAAACACATGTAGCTCTGCTGTGAGCAAGACAATTCTTGGATACCTCCATAGGACAGGGTGAGCTCTTTGGCCAAAATAAAATGTTTAAATAATAATAACTCCATTAATGGAAAGCATATCCAGTATTAAGTGACGTCTCAACAGTTGAGCATAGACAACAGTAACACACCGCCCAGAGAAGCAACTGTGATGACCAGTCCTCGTTAGTATAGTGGACAGTATCTCCGCCTGTCACGCGGAAGACCGGGGTTCGATTCCCCGACGGGGAGTCTTCTTCTTTATCACGACCAAACACCTTGCATAAGCTCGGGCTTTACCGTGGAAGGTGCTGTTAAAGTCAACCTGCCGTTCAAGACTCGCTTGATTATTTTTAGCTAATTGCATTTGAAAGATTTTACTTTCAAGAAAGCGTTTGCAATAGGTTTGTGGAAGGTGTTTTTTGAATGTTTGGCCTGAGTCTTTTTTTTGTGTGGGATTTTCACTGTTCTGACCAGCGTGTTCCGTTCCGAACGCTTGGAAACAGTGAATAATTTTGCGAAGCAATCAGTTCAAAGCTTTGTTTCTCCCATCACTACCCTTTTGTGCTTGGTAAAACTTACATTCACACCGCTTGCTTGGACAAAACAGCCAATTCTTTTAGCCACGCTCGATCTGTGACCCAGCCTATTGTGGTACTTTGTTACAAGCTGCCAAACGTCCTCTGTTCTTGAACAAACACATGTAGCTCTGAGCATCCAAAAATATCAGAAACTCGCAAATGATCCCCTCCACGGAAATCTTTAGTAAAAGGCGAAAGATTTATGCGTGAATGAAGAGAAACTCGAGCTGTTCCCATGAGACGTATGGACAATGTGGTCCCAAGCACATGCAACAATGCAAGGGTAATGTCTGGTGCAGGCTCCTCCCATCCAGCTTATTTTCTTTTTTTAAAAAAACAATAATACAGCCATATCCATTAGAGGAAGGAGCAAATGTAAAAAGAATCTGCCCCATCACCAAATGTCCGCAAACCCTGTCCAAGAGGATGTCACTGAATCCGATAGTATGTCGAAGACCAGTGGTAGTATTCGCATGAGATTTTTATGAACTTCCTGGATGCTAAATGAACAAACCCTTCATCTCCTTGGATTGCGGGTGGATACTTTTAGCCACGCACGATCTGTGGCCCAGCCTATTGTGGTACTTTGTTACAAGCTGCCAAACGTCCTCTGTTCTTGAACAAACACATGTAGCTCTGCTGTGAGCAGAGCATCCAAAAATATCAGAAACTCGCAAATGTTCCCCTCCACGGAAATCTTTAGTAAAAGGCGAAAGATTTATGCGTGAATGAAGAGAAACTCGAGCTGTACCCATGAGACGTTGGGACAATGTGGTCCCAAGCACATGCAACCATGCTCAGCAAGGGTAATGTCTGGTGCAGGCTCCTCCCATCCAGCTTATTTTCTTTTAAAAAAACAAAACAATAATACAGCCATATCCATTAGAGGAAGGAGCAAATGTAAAAAGAATCTGCCCCATCACCAAATGTCCGCAAACCCTGTCCAAGAGGATGTCACTGAATCCGATAGTATGTCGAAGACCAGTGGTAGTATTCGCATGAGATTTTTATGAACTTCCTGGATGCTAAATGAACAAACCCTTCATCTCCTTGGATTGCGGGTGGATACCTCCATAGGACAGGGTGAGCTCCTTGGCCAAAATAAAAGGCTTAAATAATAATAACTCCATTAATGGAAAGCATATCCAGTATTAAGTGACGTCTCAACGGTTGAGCATAGACAACAGTACCGTACCGCCCAGAGAAGCAATTGGGATGACCAGTCCTCGTTAGTATAATGGACAGTATCTCCGCCTGTCACGCGGAAGACCGGGGTTCGATTAGTCTTCTTCTTTATCACGACCAAACACCTTGCATAAGCTCAGGCTTTACCGTGGAAGGCGCTGTTAAAGTCAACCTGCCGTTCAAGACTCACTTGATTATGTTTAGCTAATTGCATTTGAAAGATTTTACTTTCAAGAAAGCGTTTGCAATAGGTTTGTAAAAGGTGTTTTTTGAATGTTTGGCCTGAGTCTTTTTTTTTTGTTGCATTTTCACTGTTCTGACCAGTGTGTTGCATTCCGAACGCTTGGAAACAGTGAATAATGTTGCGAAACAATCGGTTCAAAGCTTTGTTTCTCCCATCACTACCCTTTTGTGCTTGGTAAAACTTACATTCACACTGCTGACACAAGACTCGAAGTTGTGAACTGGGAAAGTGTGGATGGTTTGACGACTACCCTTTGTGCTTGGTAAAACTTACATTCACACCGCTTGCTTGGACAAAACAGCCAATTCTTTTAGCCACGCTCGATCTGTGACCCAGCCTATTGTGGTACTTTGTTACAAGCTGCCAAACGTCCTCTGTTCTTGAACAAACACATGTAGCTCTGCTGTGAGCAGAGCATCCAAAAATATCAGAAACTCGCAAATGTTCCCCTCCACGGAAATCTTTAGTAAAAGGCGAAAGATTTATGCGTGAATGAAGAGAAACTCGAGCTGTACCCATGAGACGTATGGACAATGTGGTCCCAAGCACATGCAACCATGCTCAGCAAGGGTAATGTCTGGTGCAGGCTCCTCCCATCCAGCTTATTTTCTTTAAAAAAAAAAACAATAATACAGCCATATCCATTAGAGGAAGGAGCAAATGTAAAAAGAATCTGCCCCATCACCAAATGTCCGCAAACCCTGTCCAAGAGGATGTCACTGAATCCGATAGTATGTCGAAGACCAGTGGTAGTATTCGCATGAGATTTTTATGAACTTCCTGGATGCTAAATGAACAAACCCTTCATCTCCTTGGATTGCGGGTGGATACCTCCATAGGACAGGGTGAGCTCCTTGGCCAAAATAAAAGGCTTAAATAATAATAACTCCATTAATGGAAAGCATATCCAGTATTAATTGACGTCTCAACGGTTGAGCATAGACAACAGTACCGTACCGCCCAGAGAAGCAATTGGGATGACCAGTCCTCGTTAGTATAGTGGACAGTATCTCCGCCTGTCACGCGGAAGACCGGGGTTCGATTAGTCTTCTTCTTTATCACGGCCAAACACCTTGCATAAGCTCAGGCTTTACCGTGGAAGGCGCTGTTAAAGTCAACCTGCCGTTCAAGACTCACTTGATTATGTTTAGCTAATTGCATTTGAAAGGTTTTACTTTCAAGAAAGCGTTTGCAATAGGTTTGTAAAAGGTGTTTTTTGAATGTTTGGCCTGAGTCTTTTTTTGTTGTTGCATTTTCACTGTTCTGACCAGTGTGTTGCGTTCCGAACGCTTGGAAACAGTGAATAATGTTGCGAAACAATCGGTTCAAAGCTTTGTTTCTCCCATCACTACCCTTTTGTGCTTGGTAAAACTTACATTCACACTGCTGACACAAGACTCGAAGTTGTGAACTGGGAAAGTGTAGATGGTTTGACGACTACCCAGTTCCAGTCTTGGACAAAACAGCCAATTCTTTTAGCCACTCTCAATCTCTGGCCCAACCTATTGTGGTACTTTGTTACAAGCTGCCAAACGTCCTCTGTTCTTGAACAAACACATGTAGCTCTGCTGTGAGCAAGACAATTCTTGGATACCTCCATAGGACAGGGTGAGCTTTTTGGCCAAAATAAAATGTTTAAATAATAATAACTCCATTAATGGAAAGCATATCCAGTATTAAGTCACGTCTCAACGGTTGAGCATAGACAACAGTAACACACAGCCCAGAGAAGCAACTGTGATGACCAGTCCTCGTTAGTATAGTGGACAGTATCTCCGCCTGTCACGCGGAAGACCGGGGTTCGATTCCCCTACGGGGAGTCTTCTTCTTTATCACGACCAAACACCTTGCATAAGCTCGGGCTTTACCGTGGAAGGTGCTGTTAAAGTCAACCTGCCGTTCAAGACTCGCTTGATTATTTTTAGCTAATTGCATTTGAAAGATTTTACTTTCAAGAAAGCGTTTGCAATAGGTTTGTAAAAGGTGTTTTTTGAATGTTTGGCCTGAGTCTTTTTTCTTTTGTGGGATTTTCACTGTTCTGACCAGCGTGTTCCGTTCCGAACACTTGGAAACAGTGAATAATTTTGCGAAGCAATCAGTTCAAAGCTTTGTTTCTCCCATCACTACCCTTTGGTGCTTGGTAAAACTTACATTCACACCGCTGTCTTGGACAAAACAGCCAATTCTTTTAGCCACGCTCGATCTTTGGCCCAGCCTATTGTGGTACTTTGTTACAAGCTGCCAAACGTCCTCTGTTCTTGAACAAACACATGTAGCTCTGCTGCGAGCAGAGCATCCAAAAATATAAGAAACTCGCAAATGTTCCCCTCCTCGGAAATCTTTAGTAAAAGGCGAAAGATTTATGCGTGAATGAAGAGAAACTCGAGCTGTACCCATGAGACGTTGGGACAATGTGGTTCCAAGCACATGCAACCATGCTCAGCAAGGGTAATGTCTGGTGCAGGCTCCTCCCATCCAGCTTATTTTCTTTAAAAAAAAAAACAATAATACAGCCATATCCATTAGAGGAAGGAGCAAATGTAAAAAGAATCTGCCCCATCACCAAATGTCCGCAAACCCTGTCCAAGAGGATGTCACTGAATCCGATAGTATGTCGAAGACCAGTGGTAGTATTCGCATGAGATTTTTATGAACTTCCTGGATGCTAAATGAACAAACCCTTCATCTCCTTGGATTGCGGGTGGATACCTCCATAGGACAGGGTGAGCTCCTTGGCCAAAATAAAAGGCTTAAATAATAATAACTCCATTAATGGAAAGCATATCCAGTATTAATTGACGTCTCAACGGTTGAGCATAGACAACAGTACCGTACCGCCCAGAGAAGCAATTGGGATGACCAGTCCTCGTTAGTATAGTGGACAGTATCTCCGCCTGTCACGCGGAAGACCGGGGTTCGATTAGTCTTCTTCTTTATCACGGCCAAACACCTTGCATAAGCTCAGGCTTTACCGTGGAAGGCGCTGTTAAAGTCAACCTGCCGTTCAAGACTCACTTGATTATGTTTAGCTAATTGCATTTGAAAGGTTTTACTTTCAAGAAAGCGTTTGCAATAGGTTTGTAAAAGGTGTTTTTTGAATGTTTGGCCTGAGTCTTTTTTTGTTGTTGCATTTTCACTGTTCTGACCAGTGTGTTGCGTTCCGAACGCTTGGAAACAGTGAATAATGTTGCGAAACAATCGGTTCAAAGCTTTGTTTCTCCCATCACTACCCTTTTGTGCTTGGTAAAACTTACATTCACACTGCTGACACAAGACTCGAAGTTGTGAACTGGGAAAGTGTGGATGGTTTGACGACTACCCAGTTCCAGTCTTGGACAAAACAGCCAATTCTTTTAGCCACGCTCGATCTTTGGCCCAGCCTATTGTGGTACTTTGTTACAAGCTGCCAAACGTCCTCTGTTCTTGAACAAACACATGTAGCTCTGCTGTGAGCAAGACAATTCTTGGATACCTCCATAGGACAGGGTGAGCTCTTTGGCCAAAATAAAATGTTTAAATAATAATAACTCCATTAATGGAAAGCATATCCAGTATTAAGTGACGTCTCAACGGTTGAGCATAGACAACAGTAACACACCACCCAGAGAAGCAACTGTGATGACTAGTCCTCGTTAGTATAGTGGACAGTATCTCCGCCTGTCACGCGGAAGACCGGGGTTCGATTCCCCGACGGGGAGTCTTCTTCTTTATCACGACCAAACACCTTGCATAAGCTCGGGCTTTACCGTGGAAGGTGCTGTTAAAGTCAACCTGCCGTTCAAGACTCGCTTGATTATTTTTAGCTAATTGCATTTGAAAGATTTTACTTTCAAGAAAGCGTTTGCAATAGGTTTGTGGAAGGTGTTTTTTGAATGTTTGGCCTGAGTCTTTTTTTTGTGTGGGATTTTCACTGTTCTGACCAGCGTGTTCCGTTCCGAACGCTTGGAAACAGTGAATAATTTTGCGAAGCAATCAGTTCAAAGCTTTGTTTCTCCCATCACTACCCTTTTGTGCTTGGTAAAACTTACATTCACACCGCTTGCTTGGACAAAACAGCCAATTCTTTTAGCCACGCTCGATCTGTGACCCAGCCTATTGTGGTACTTTGTTACAAGCTGCCAAACGTCCTCTGTTCTTGAACAAACACATGTAGCTCTGAGCATCCAAAAATATCAGAAACTCGCAAATGTTCCCCTCCACGGAAATCTTTAGTAAAAGGCGAAAGATTTATGCGTGAATGAAGAGAAACTCGAGCTGTACCCATGAGACGTATGGACAATGTGGTCCCAAGCACATGCAACAATGCAAGGGTAATGTCTGGTGCAGGCTCCTCCCATCCAGCTTATTTTCTTTTTTAAAAAAAACAATAATACAGCCATATCCATTAGAGGAAGGAGCAAATGTAAAAAGAATCTGCCCCATCACCAAATGTCCGCAAACCCTGTCCAAGAGGATGTCACTGAATCCGATAGTATGTCGAAGACCAGTGGTAGTATTCGCATGAGATTTTTATGAACTTCCTGGATGCTAAATGAACAAACCCTTCATCTCCTTGGATTGCGGGTGGATACTTTTAGCCACGCACGATCTGTGGCCCAGCCTATTGTGGTACTTTGTTACAAGCTGCCAAACGTCCTCTGTTCTTGAACAAACACATGTAGCTCTGCTGTGAGCAGAGCATCCAAAAATATCAGAAACTCGCAAATGTTCCCCTCCACGGAAATCTTTAGTAAAAGGCGAAAGATTTATGCGTGAATGAAGAGAAACTCGAGCTGTACCCATGAGACGTTGGGACAATGTGGTCCCAAGCACATGCAACCATGCTCAGCAAGGGTAATGTCTGGTGCAGGCTCCTCCCATCCAGCTTATTTTCTTTAAAAAAAAAAAAACAATAATACAGCCATATCCATTAGAGGAAAGAGCAAATGTAAAAAGAATCTGCCCCATCAACAAATGTCCGCAAACCCTGTCCAAGAGGATGTCACTGAATCCGATAGTATGTTGAAGACCAGTGGTAGTATTCGCAAGAGATTTTTATGAACTTCCTGGATGCTAAATGAACAAACCCTTCATCTCCTTGGATTGCGGGTGGATACTTTTAGCCACGCACGATCTGTGGCCCAGCCTATTGTGGTACTTTGTTACAAGCTGCCAAACGTCCTCTGTTCTTGAACAAACACATGTAGCTCTGCTGTGAGCAGAGCATCCAAAAATATCAGAAACTCGCAAATGTTCCCCTCCACGGAAATCTTTAGTAAAAGGCGAAAGATTTATGCGTGAATGAAGAGAAACTCGAGCTGTACCCATGAGACGTTGGGACAATGTGGTCCCAAGCACATGCAACCATGCTCAGCAAGGGTAATGTCTGGTGCAGGCTCCTCCCATCCAGCTTATTTTCTTTTTAAAAAAAACAATAATACAGCCATATCCATTAGAGGAAGGAGCAAATGTAAAAAGAATCTGCCCCATCACCAAATGTCCGCAAACCCTGTCCAAGAGGATGTCACTGAATCCGATAGTATGTCGAAGACCAGTGGTAGTATTCGCATGAGATTTTTATGAACTTCCTGGATGCTAAATGAACAAACCCTTCATCTCCTTGGATTGCGGGTGGATACCTCCATAGGACAGGGTGAGCTCCTTGGCCAAAATAAAAGGCTTAAATAATAATAACTCCATTAATGGAAAGCATATCCAGTATTAAGTGACGTCTCAACGGTTGAGCATAGACAACAGTACCGTACCGCCCAGAGAAGCAATTGGGATGACCAGTCCTTGTTAGTATAGTGGACAGTATCTCCGCCTGTCACGCGGAAGACCGGGGTTCGATTCCCCGACGGGGGGTCTTCTTCTTTATCACGACCAAACACCTTGCATAAGCTCGGGCTTTACCGTGGAAGGTGCTTTTAAAGTCAACCTGCCATTCAAGACTCGCTTGATTATTTTTAGCTAATTGCATTTGAAAGATTTTACTTTCAAGAAAGCGTTTGCAATAGGTTTGTAAAAGGTGTTTTTTGAATGTTTGGCCTGAGTCTTTTTTTTGTGGGATTTTCACTGTTCTGACCAGCGTGTTCCGTTCCGAACGCTTGGAAACAGTGAACAATTTTGCGAAGCAATCAGTTCAAAGCTTTGTTTCTCCCATCACTACCCTTTTGTGCTTGGTAAAACTTACATTCACACCGCTGTCTTGGACAAAACAGCCAATTCTTTTAGCCACGCTCGATCTGTGGCCCAGCCTATTGTGGTACTTTGTTACAAGCTGCCAAACGTCCTCTGTTCTTGAACAAACACATGTAGCTCTGCTGTGAGCAGAGCATCCAAAAATATCAGAAACTCGCAAATGTTCCCCTCCACGGAAATCTTTAGTAAAAGGCGAAAGATTTATGCGTGAATGAAGAGAAACTCGAGCTGTACCCATGAGACGTTGGGACAATGTGGTCCCAAGCACATGCAACCATGCTCAGCAAGGGTAATGTCTGGTGCAGGCTGCTCCCATCCAGCTTTTTTCTTTAAAAAAAAAACAATAATACAGCCATATCCATTAGAGGAAGGAGCAAATGTAAAAAGAATCTGCCCCATCACCAAATGTCCGCAAACCCTGTCCAAGAGGATGTCACTGAATCCGATAGTATGTCGAAGACCAGTGGTAGTATTCGCATGAGATTTTTATGAACTTCCTGGATGCTAAATGAACAAACCCTTCATCTCCTTAGATTGCGGATGGATACCTCCATAGGACAGGGTGAGCTCCTTGGCCAAAATAAAAGGCTTAAATAATAATAACTCCATTAATGGAAAGCATATCCAGTATTAAGTGACGTCTCAACGGTTGAGCATAGACAACAGTACCGTACCGCCCAGAGAAGCAATTGGGATGACCAGTCCTCGTTAGTATAGTGGACAGTATCTCCGCCTGTCACGCGGAAGACCGGGGTTCGATTAGTCTTCTTCTTTATCACGACCAAACACCTTGCATAAGCTCAGGCTTTACAGTGGAAGGCGCTGTTAAAGTCAACCTGCCGTTCAAGACTCACTTGATTATGTTTAGCTAATTGCATTTGAAAGATTTTACTTTCAAGAAAGCGTTTGCAATAGGTTTGTAAAAGGTGTTTTTTGAATGTTTGGCCTGAGTCTTTTTTTTTTGTTGCATTTTCACTGTTCTGACCAGTGTGTTGCGTTCCGAACGCTTGGAAACAGTGAATAATGTTGCGAAACAATCGGTTCAAAGCTTTGTTTCTCCCATCACTACCCTTTTGTGCTTGGTAAAACTTACATTCACACTGCTGACACAAGACTCGAAGTTGTGAACTGGGAAAGTGTGGATGGTTTGACGACTACCCAGTTCCAGTCTTGGACAAAACAGCCAATTCTTTTAGCCACGCTCAATCTCTGGCCCAACCTATTGTGGTACTTTGTTACAAGCTGCCAAACGTCCTCTGTTCTTAAACAAACACATGTAGCTCTGCTGTGAGCAAGACAATTCTTGGATACATCCATAGGACAGGGTGAGCTCTTTGGCCAAAATAAAATGTTTAAATAATAATAACTCCATTAATGGAAAGCATATCCAGTATTAAGTGACGTCTCAACGGTTGAGCATAGACAACAGTAACAGACCGCCCAGAGAAGCAACTGTGATGACCAGTCCTCGTTAGTATAGTGGACAGTATCTCCGCCTGTCACGCGGAAGACCGGGGTTCGATTCCCCGACGGGGAGTCTTCTTCTTTATCACGACCAAACACCTTGCATAAGCTCGGGCTTTACCGTGGAAGGTGCTGTTAAAGTCAACCTGCCGTTCAAGACTCGCTTGATTATTTTTAGCTAATTGCATTTGAAAGATTTTACTTTCAAGAAAGCGTTTGCAATAGGTTTGTGGAAGGTGTTTTTTGAATGTTTGGCCTGAGTCTTTTTTTTGTGTGGGATTTTCACTGTTCTGACCAGCGTGTTCCGTTCCGAACGCTTGGAAACAGTGAATAATTTTGCGAAGCAATCAGTTCAAAGCTTTGTTTCTCCCATCACTACCCTTTTGTGCTTGGTAAAACTTACATTCACACCGCTTGCTTGGACAAAACAGCCAATTCTTTTAGCCACGCTCGATCTGTGACCCAGCCTATTGTGGTACTTTGTTACAAGCTGCCAAACGTCCTCTGTTCTTGAACAAACACATGTAGCTCTGAGCATCCAAAAATATCAGAAACTCGCAAATGTTCCCCTCCACGGAAATCTTTAGTAAAAGGCGAAAGATTTATGCGTGAATGAAGAGAAACTCGAGCTGTACCCATGAGACGTTGGGACAATGTGGTCCCAAGCACATGCAACAATGCAAGGGTAATGTCTGGTGCAGGCTCCTCCCATCCAGCTTATTTTCTTTTTTAAAAAAAACAATAATACAGCCATATCCATTAGAGGAAGGAGCAAATGTAAAAAGAATCTGCCCCATCACCAAATGTCCGCAAACCCTGTCCAAGAGGATGTCACTGAATCCGATAGTATGTCGAAGACCAGTGGTAGTATTCGCATGAGATTTTTATGAACTTCCTGGATGCTAAATGAACAAACCCTTCATCTCCTTGGATTGCGGGTGGATACTTTTAGCCACGCACGATCTGTGGCCCAGCCTATTGTGGTACTTTGTTACAAGCTGCCAAACGTCCTCTGTTCTTGAACAAACACATGTAGCTCTGCTGTGAGCAGAGCATCCAAAAATATCAGAAACTCGCAAATGTTCCCCTCCACGGAAATCTTTAGTAAAAGGCGAAAGATTTATGCGTGAATGAAGAGAAACTCGAGCTGTACCCATGAGACGTTGGGACAATGTGGTCCCAAGCACATGCAACCATGCTCAGCAAGGGTAATGTCTGGTGCAGGCCCCTCCCATCCAGCTTATTTTCTTTTAAAAAAAAAAACAATAATACAGCCATATCCATTAGAGGAAAGAGCAAATGTAAAAAGAATCTGCCCCATCAACAAATGTCCGCAAACCCTGTCCAAGAGGATGTCACTGAATCCGATAGTATGTCGAAGACCAGTGGTAGTATTCGCATGAGATTTTTATGAACTTCCTGGATGCTAAATGAACAAACCCTTCATCTCCTTGGATTGCGGGTGGATACTTTTAGCCACGCACGATCTGTGGCCCAGCCTATTGTGATACTTTGTTACAAGCTGCCAAACGTCCTCTGTTCTTGAACAAACACATGTAGCTCTGCTGTGAGCAGAGCATCCAAAAATATCAGAAACTCGCAAATGTTCCCCTCCACGGAAATCTTTAGTAAAAGGCGAAAGATTTATGCGTGAATGAAGAGAAACTCGAGCTGTACCCATGAGACGTTGGGACAATGTGGTCCCAAGCACATGCAACCATGCTCAGCAAGGGTAATGTCTGGTCCAGGCTCCTCCCATCCAGCTTATTTTCTTTAAAAAAAAAAACAATAATACAGCCATATCCATTAGAGGAAGGAGCAAATGTAAAAAGAATCTGCCCCATCACCAAATGTCCGCAAACCCTGTCCAAGAGGATGTCACTGAATCCGATAGTATGTCGAAGACCAGTGGTAGTATTCGCATGAGATTTTTATGAACTTCCTGGATGCTAAATGAACAAACCCTTCATCTCCTTGGATTGCGGGTGGATACCTCCATAGGACAGGGTGAGCTCCTTGGCCAAAATAAAAGGCTTAAATAATAATAACTCCATTAATGGAAAGCATATCCAGTATTAAGTGACGTCTCAACGGTTGAGCATAGACAACAGTACCGTACCGCCCAGAGAAGCAATTGGGATGACCAGTCCTCGTTAGTATAATGGACAGTATCTCCGCCTGTCACGCGGAAGACCGGGGTTCGATTAGTCTTCTTCTTTATCACGACCAAACACCTTGCATAAGCTCAGGCTTTACCGTGGAAGGCGCTGTTAAAGTCAACCTGCCGTTCAAGACTCACTTTATTATGTTTAGCTAATTGCATTTGAAAGATTTTACTTTCAAGAAAGCGTTTGCAATAGGTTTGTAAAAGGTGTTTTTTGAATGTTTTTTTTTGTTGCATTTTCACTGTTCTGACCAGTGTGTTGCGTTCCGAACGCTTGGAAACAGTGAATAATGTTGCGAAACAATCGGTTCAAAGCTTTGTTTCTCCCATCACTACCCTTTTGTGCTTGGTAAAACTTACATTCACACTGCTGACACAAGACTCGAAGTTGTGAACTGGGAAAGTGTGGATGGTTTGACGACTACCCAGTTCCAGTCTTGGACAAAACAGCCAATTCTTTTAGCCACGCTCAATCTCTGGCCCAACCTATTGTGGTACTTTGTTACAAGCTGCCAAACGTCCTCTGTTCTTGAACAAACACATGTAGCTCTGCTGTGAGCAAGACAATTCTTGGATACCTCCATAGGACAGGGTGAGCTCTTTGGCCAAAATAAAATGTTTAAATAATAATAACTCCATTAATGGAAAGCATATACAGTATTAAGTGACGTCTCAACGGTTGAGCATAGACAACAGTAACACACCGCCCAGAGAAGCAACTGTGATGACCAGTCCTCGTTAGTATAGTGGACAGTATCTCCGCCTATCACGCGGAAGACCGGGGTTCGATTCCCCGACGGGGAGTCTTCTTCTTTATCACGACCAAACACCTTGCATAAGCTCGGGCTTTACCGTGGAAGGTGCTGTTAAAGTCAACCTGCCGTTCAAGACTCGCTTGACTATTTTTAGCTAATTGCATTTGAAAGATTTTACTTTCAAGAAAGCGTTTGCAATAGGTTTGTAAAAGGTGTTTTTTGAATGTTTGGCCTGAGTCTTTTTTCTTTTGTGGGATTTTCACTGTTCTGACCAGCGTGTTCCGTTCCGAACGCTTGGAAACAGTGAATAATTTTGCGAAGCAATCAGTTCAAAGCTTTGTTTCTCCCATCACTACCCTTTGGTGCTTGGTAGAACTTACATTCACACCGCTGTCTTGGACAAAACAGCCAATTCTTTTAGCCACGCTCGATCTTTGGCCCAGCCTATTGTGGTACTTTGTTACAAGCTGCCAAACGTCCTCTGTTCTCGAACAAACACATGTAGCTCTGCTGCGAGCAGAGCATCCAAAAATATAAGAAACTCGCAAATGTTCCCCTCCACGGAAATCTTTAGTAAAAGGCGAAAGATTTATGCGTGAATGAAGAGAAACTCGAGCTGTACCCATGAGACGTTGGGACAATGTGGTCGCAAGCACATGCAACCATGCTCAGCTAGGGTAATGTCTGGTGCAGGCTCCTCCCATCCAGCTTATTTTCTTTTAAAAAAAAACAATAATACAGCCATATCCATTAGAGGAAGGAGCAAATGTAAAAAGAATCTGCCCCATCACCAAATGTCCGCAAACCCTGTCCAAGAGGATGTCACTGAATCCGATAGTATGTCGAAGACCAGTGGTAGTATTCGCATGAGATTTTTATGAACTTCCTGGATGCTAAATGAACAAACCCTTCATCTCCTTGGATTGCGGGTGGATACCTCCATAGGACAGGGTGAGCTCCTTGGCCAAAATAAAAGGCTTAAATAATAATAACTCCATTAATGGAAAGCATATCCAGTATTAAGTGACGTCTCAACGGTTGAGCATAGACAACAGTACCGTACCGCCCAGAGAAGCAATTGGGATGACCAGTCCTTGTTAGTATAGTGGACAGTATCTCCGCCTGTCACGCGGAAGACCGGGGTTCGATTCCCCGACGGGGGGTCTTCTTCTTTATCACGACCAAACACCTTGCATAAGCTCGGGCTTTACCGTGGAAGGTGCTTTTAAAGTCAACCTGCCATTCAAGACTCGCTTGATTATTTTTAGCTAATTGCATTTGAAAGATTTTACTTTCAAGAAAGCGTTTGCAATAGGTTTGTAAAAGGTGTTTTTTGAATGTTTGGCCTGAGTCTTTTTTTTGTGGGATTTTCACTGTTCTGACCAGCGTGTTCCGTTCCGAACGCTTGGAAACAGTGAACAATTTTGCGAAGCAATCAGTTCAAAGCTTTGTTTCTCCCATCACTACCCTTTTGTGCTTGGTAAAACTTACATTCACACCGCTGTCTTGGACAAAACAGCCAATTCTTTTAGCCACGCTCGATCTGTGGCCCAGCCTATTGTGGTACTTTGTTACAAGCTGCCAAACGTCCTCTGTTCTTGAACAAACACATGTAGCTCTGCTGTGAGCAGAGCATCCAAAAATATCAGAAACTCGCAAATGTTCCCCTCCACGGAAATCTTTAGTAAAAGGCGAAAGATTTATGCGTGAATGAAGAGAAACTCGAGCTGTACCCATGAGACGTTGGGACAATGTGGTCCCAAGCACATGCAACCATGCTCAGCAAGGGTAATGTCTGGTGCAGGCTGCTCCCATCCAGCTTTTTTCTTTAAAAAAAAAACAATAATACAGCCATATCCATTAGAGGAAGGAGCAAATGTAAAAAGAATCTGCCCCATCACCAAATGTCCGCAAACCCTGTCCAAGAGGATGTCACTGAATCCGATAGTATGTCGAAGACCAGTGGTAGTATTCGCATGAGATTTTTATGAACTTCCTGGATGCTAAATGAACAAACCCTTCATCTCCTTAGATTGCGGATGGATACCTCCATAGGACAGGGTGAGCTCCTTGGCCAAAATAAAAGGCTTAAATAATAATAACTCCATTAATGGAAAGCATATCCAGTATTAAGTGACGTCTCAACGGTTGAGCATAGACAACAGTACCGTACCGCCCAGAGAAGCAATTGGGATGACCAGTCCTCGTTAGTATAGTGGACAGTATCTCCGCCTGTCACGCGGAAGACCGGGGTTCGATTAGTCTTCTTCTTTATCACGACCAAACACCTTGCATAAGCTCAGGCTTTACAGTGGAAGGCGCTGTTAAAGTCAACCTGCCGTTCAAGACTCACTTGATTATGTTTAGCTAATTGCATTTGAAAGATTTTACTTTCAAGAAAGCGTTTGCAATAGGTTTGTAAAAGGTGTTTTTTGAATGTTTGGCCTGAGTCTTTTTTTTTTGTTGCATTTTCACTGTTCTGACCAGTGTGTTGCGTTCCGAACGCTTGGAAACAGTGAATAATGTTGCGAAACAATCGGTTCAAAGCTTTGTTTCTCCCATCACTACCCTTTTGTGCTTGGTAAAACTTACATTCACACTGCTGACACAAGACTCGAAGTTGTGAACTGGGAAAGTGTGGATGGTTTGACGACTACCCAGTTCCAGTCTTGGACAAAACAGCCAATTCTTTTAGCCACGCTCAATCTCTGGCCCAACCTATTGTGGTACTTTGTTACAAGCTGCCAAACGTCCTCTGTTCTTGAACAAACACATGTAGCTCTGCTGTGAGCAAGACAATTCTTGGATACATCCATAGGACAGGGTGAGCTCTTTGGCCAAAATAAAATGTTTAAATAATAATAACTCCATTAATGGAAAGCATATCCAGTATTAAGTGACGTCTCAACGGTTGAGCATAGACAACAGTAACACACCGCCCAGAGAAGCAACTGTGATGACCAGTCCTCGTTAGTATAGTGGACAGTATCTCCGCCTGTCACGCGGAAGACCGGGGTTCGATTCCCCGACGGGGAGTCTTCTTCTTTATCACGACCAAACACCTTGCATAAGCTCGGGCTTTACCGTGGAAGGTGCTGTTAAAGTCAACCTGCCGTTCAAGACTCGCTTGATTATTTTTAGCTAATTGCATTTGAAAGATTTTACTTTCAAGAAAGCGTTTGCAATAGGTTTGTGGAAGGTGTTTTTTGAATGTTTGGCCTGAGTCTTTTTTTTGTGTGGGATTTTCACTGTTCTGACCAGCGTGTTCCGTTCCGAACGCTTGGAAACAGTGAATAATTTTGCGAAGCAATCAGTTCAAAGCTTTGTTTCTCCCATCACTACCCTTTTGTGCTTGGTAAAACTTACATTCACACCGCTTGCTTGGACAAAACAGCCAATTCTTTTAGCCACGCTCGATCTGTGACCCAGCCTATTGTGGTACTTTGTTACAAGCTGCCAAACGTCCTCTGTTCTTGAACAAACACATGTAGCTCTGAGCATCCAAAAATATCAGAAACTCGCAAATGTTCCCCTCCACGGAAATCTTTAGTAAAAGGCGAAAGATTTATGCGTGAATGAAGAGAAACTCGAGCTGTACCCATGAGACGTATGGACAATGTGGTCCCAAGCACATGCAACAATGCAAGGGTAATGTCTGGTGCAGGCTCCTCCCATCCAGCTTATTTTCTTTTTTAAAAAAAACAATAATACAGCCATATCCATTAGAGGAAGGAGCAAATGTAAAAAGAATCTGCCCCATCACCAAATGTCCGCAAACCCTGTCCAAGAGGATGTCACTGAATCCGATAGTATGTCGAAGACCAGTGGTAGTATTCGCATGAGATTTTTATGAACTTCCTGGATGCTAAATGAACAAACCCTTCATCTCCTTGGATTGCGGGTGGATACTTTTAGCCACGCACGATCTGTGGCCCAGCCTATTGTGGTACTTTGTTACAAGCTGCCAAACGTCCTCTGTTCTTGAACAAACACATGTAGCTCTGCTGTGAGCAGAGCATCCAAAAATATCAGAAACTCGCAAATGTTCCCCTCCACGGAAATCTTTAGTAAAAGGCGAAAGATTTATGCGTGAATGAAGAGAAACTCGAGCTGTACCCATGAGACGTTGGGACAATGTGGTCCCAAGCACATGCAACCATGCTCAGCAAGGGTAATGTCTGGTGCAGGCTCCTCCCATCCAGCTTATTTTCTTTAAAAAAAAAAAAACAATAATACAGCCATATCCATTAGAGGAAAGAGCAAATGTAAAAAGAATCTGCCCCATCAACAAATGTCCGCAAACCCTGTCCAAGAGGATGTCACTGAATCCGATAGTATGTTGAAGACCAGTGGTAGTATTCGCAAGAGATTTTTATGAACTTCCTGGATGCTAAATGAACAAACCCTTCATCTCCTTGGATTGCGGGTGGATACTTTTAGCCACGCACGATCTGTGGCCCAGCCTATTGTGGTACTTTGTTACAAGCTGCCAAACGTCCTCTGTTCTTGAACAAACACATGTAGCTCTGCTGTGAGCAGAGCATCCAAAAATATCAGAAACTCGCAAATGTTCCCCTCCACGGAAATCTTTAGTAAAAGGCGAAAGATTTATGCGTGAATGAAGAGAAACTCGAGCTGTACCCATGAGACGTTGGGACAATGTGGTCCCAAGCACATGCAACCATGCTCAGCTAGGGTAATGTCTGGTGCAGGCTCCTCCCATCCAGCTTATTTTCTTTTAAAAAAAAACAATAATACAGCCATATCCATTAGAGGAAGGAGCAAATGTAAAAAGAATCTGCCCCATCACCAAATGTCCGCAAACCCTGTCCAAGAGGATGTCACTGAATCCGATAGTATGTCGAAGACCAGTGGTAGTATTCGCATGAGATTTTTATGAACTTCCTGGATGCTAAATGAACAAACCCTTCATCTCCTTGGATTGCGGGTGGATACCTCCATAGGACAGGGTGAGCTCCTTGGCCAAAATAAAAGGCTTAAATAATAATAACTCCATTAATGGAAAGCATATCCAGTATTAAGTGACGTCTCAACGGTTGAGCATAGACAACAGTACCGTACCGCCCAGAGAAGCAATTGGGATGACCAGTCCTTGTTAGTATAGTGGACAGTATCTCCGCCTGTCACGCGGAAGACCGGGGTTCGATTCCCCGACGGGGGGTCTTCTTCTTTATCACGACCAAACACCTTGCATAAGCTCGGGCTTTACCGTGGAAGGTGCTTTTAAAGTCAACCTGCCATTCAAGACTCGCTTGATTATTTTTAGCTAATTGCATTTGAAAGATTTTACTTTCAAGAAAGCGTTTGCAATAGGTTTGTAAAAGGTGTTTTTTGAATGTTTGGCCTGAGTCTTTTTTTTGTGGGATTTTCACTGTTCTGACCAGCGTGTTCCGTTCCGAACGCTTGGAAACAGTGAACAATTTTGCGAAGCAATCAGTTCAAAGCTTTGTTTCTCCCATCACTACCCTTTTGTGCTTGGTAAAACTTACATTCACACCGCTGTCTTGGACAAAACAGCCAATTCTTTTAGCCACGCTCGATCTGTGGCCCAGCCTATTGTGGTACTTTGTTACAAGCTGCCAAACGTCCTCTGTTCTTGAACAAACACATGTAGCTCTGCTGTGAGCAGAGCATCCAAAAATATCAGAAACTCGCAAATGTTCCCCTCCACGGAAATCTTTAGTAAAAGGCGAAAGATTTATGCGTGAATGAAGAGAAACTCGAGCTGTACCCATGAGACGTTGGGACAATGTGGTCCCAAGCACATGCAACCATGCTCAGCAAGGGTAATGTCTGGTGCAGGCTGCTCCCATCCAGCTTTTTTCTTTAAAAAAAAAACAATAATACAGCCATATCCATTAGAGGAAGGAGCAAATGTAAAAAGAATCTGCCCCATCACCAAATGTCCGCAAACCCTGTCCAAGAGGATGTCACTGAATCCGATAGTATGTCGAAGACCAGTGGTAGTATTCGCATGAGATTTTTATGAACTTCCTGGATGCTAAATGAACAAACCCTTCATCTCCTTAGATTGCGGATGGATACCTCCATAGGACAGGGTGAGCTCCTTGGCCAAAATAAAAGGCTTAAATAATAATAACTCCATTAATGGAAAGCATATCCAGTATTAAGTGACGTCTCAACGGTTGAGCATAGACAACAGTACCGTACCGCCCAGAGAAGCAATTGGGATGACCAGTCCTCGTTAGTATAGTGGACAGTATCTCCGCCTGTCACGCGGAAGACCGGGGTTCGATTAGTCTTCTTCTTTATCACGACCAAACACCTTGCATAAGCTCAGGCTTTACAGTGGAAGGCGCTGTTAAAGTCAACCTGCCGTTCAAGACTCACTTGATTATGTTTAGCTAATTGCATTTGAAAGATTTTACTTTCAAGAAAGCGTTTGCAATAGGTTTGTAAAAGGTGTTTTTTGAATGTTTGGCCTGAGTCTTTTTTTTTTGTTGCATTTTCACTGTTCTGACCAGTGTGTTGCGTTCCGAACGCTTGGAAACAGTGAATAATGTTGCGAAACAATCGGTTCAAAGCTTTGTTTCTCCCATCACTACCCTTTTGTGCTTGGTAAAACTTACATTCACACTGCTGACACAAGACTCGAAGTTGTGAACTGGGAAAGTGTGGATGGTTTGACGACTACCCAGTTCCAGTCTTGGACAAAACAGCCAATTCTTTTAGCCACGCTCAATCTCTGGCCCAACCTATTGTGGTACTTTGTTACAAGCTGCCAAACGTCCTCTGTTCTTGAACAAACACATGTAGCTCTGCTGTGAGCAAGACAATTCTTGGATACATCCATAGGACAGGGTGAGCTCTTTGGCCAAAATAAAATGTTTAAATAATAATAACTCCATTAATGGAAAGCATATCCAGTATTAAGTGACGTCTCAACGGTTGAGCATAGACAACAGTAACACACCGCCCAGAGAAGCAACTGTGATGACCAGTCCTCGTTAGTATAGTGGACAGTATCTCCGCCTGTCACGCGGAAGACCGGGGTTCGATTCCCCGACGGGGAGTCTTCTTCTTTATCACGACCAAACACCTTGCATAAGCTCGGGCTTTACCGTGGAAGGTGCTGTTAAAGTCAACCTGCCGTTCAAGACTCGCTTGATTATTTTTAGCTAATTGCATTTGAAAGATTTTACTTTCAAGAAAGCGTTTGCAATAGGTTTGTGGAAGGTGTTTTTTGAATGTTTGGCCTGAGTCTTTTTTTTGTGTGGGATTTTCACTGTTCTGACCAGCGTGTTCCGTTCCGAACGCTTGGAAACAGTGAATAATTTTGCGAAGCAATCAGTTCAAAGCTTTGTTTCTCCCATCACTACCCTTTTGTGCTTGGTAAAACTTACATTCACACCGCTTGCTTGGACAAAACAGCCAATTCTTTTAGCCACGCTCGATCTGTGACCCAGCCTATTGTGGTACTTTGTTACAAGCTGCCAAACGTCCTCTGTTCTTGAACAAACACATGTAGCTCTGAGCATCCAAAAATATCAGAAACTCGCAAATGTTCCCCTCCACGGAAATCTTTAGTAAAAGGCGAAAGATTTATGCGTGAATGAAGAGAAACTCGAGCTGTACCCATGAGACGTATGGACAATGTGGTCCCAAGCACATGCAACAATGCAAGGGTAATGTCTGGTGCAGGCTCCTCCCATCCAGCTTATTTTCTTTTTTAAAAAAAACAATAATACAGCCATATCCATTAGAGGAAGGAGCAAATGTAAAAAGAATCTGCCCCATCACCAAATGTCCGCAAACCCTGTCCAAGAGGATGTCACTGAATCCGATAGTATGTCGAAGACCAGTGGTAGTATTCGCATGAGATTTTTATGAACTTCCTGGATGCTAAATGAACAAACCCTTCATCTCCTTGGATTGCGGGTGGATACTTTTAGCCACGCACGATCTGTGGCCCAGCCTATTGTGGTACTTTGTTACAAGCTGCCAAACGTCCTCTGTTCTTGAACAAACACATGTAGCTCTGCTGTGAGCAGAGCATCCAAAAATATCAGAAACTCGCAAATGTTCCCCTCCACGGAAATCTTTAGTAAAAGGCGAAAGATTTATGCGTGAATGAAGAGAAACTCGAGCTGTACCCATGAGACGTTGGGACAATGTG
This sequence comes from Siphateles boraxobius, assembly GCF_051911475.1. Classification (NCBI taxonomy): domain Eukaryota; kingdom Metazoa; phylum Chordata; class Actinopteri; order Cypriniformes; family Leuciscidae; genus Siphateles; species Siphateles boraxobius. The sequence goes on along the minus strand of NW_027508888.1, from coordinate 121,518 downwards.
GTCCCAAGCACATGCAACCATGCTCAGCAAGGGTAATGTCTGGTGCAGGCTCCTCCCATCCAGCTTATTTTCTTTAAAAAAAAAAAAACAATAATACAGCCATATCCATTAGAGGAAAGAGCAAATGTAAAAAGAATCTGCCCCATCAACAAATGTCCGCAAACCCTGTCCAAGAGGATGTCACTGAATCCGATAGTATGTTGAAGACCAGTGGTAGTATTCGCAAGAGATTTTTATGAACTTCCTGGATGCTAAATGAACAAACCCTTCATCTCCTTGGATTGCGGGTGGATACTTTTAGCCACGCACGATCTGTGGCCCAGCCTATTGTGGTACTTTGTTACAAGCTGCCAAACGTCCTCTGTTCTTGAACAAACACATGTAGCTCTGCTGTGAGCAGAGCATCCAAAAATATCAGAAACTCGCAAATGTTCCCCTCCACGGAAATCTTTAGTAAAAGGCGAAAGATTTATGCGTGAATGAAGAGAAACTCGAGCTGTACCCATGAGACGTTGGGACAATGTGGTCCCAAGCACATGCAACCATGCTCAGCTAGGGTAATGTCTGGTGCAGGCTCCTCCCATCCAGCTTATTTTCTTTTAAAAAAAAACAATAATACAGCCATATCCATTAGAGGAAGGAGCAAATGTAAAAAGAATCTGCCCCATCACCAAATGTCCGCAAACCCTGTCCAAGAGGATGTCACTGAATCCGATAGTATGTCGAAGACCAGTGGTAGTATTCGCATGAGATTTTTATGAACTTCCTGGATGCTAAATGAACAAACCCTTCATCTCCTTGGATTGCGGGTGGATACCTCCATAGGACAGGGTGAGCTCCTTGGCCAAAATAAAAGGCTTAAATAATAATAACTCCATTAATGGAAAGCATATCCAGTATTAAGTGACGTCTCAACGGTTGAGCATAGACAACAGTACCGTACCGCCCAGAGAAGCAATTGGGATGACCAGTCCTTGTTAGTATAGTGGACAGTATCTCCGCCTGTCACGCGGAAGACCGGGGTTCGATTCCCCGACGGGGGGTCTTCTTCTTTATCACGACCAAACACCTTGCATAAGCTCGGGCTTTACCGTGGAAGGTGCTTTTAAAGTCAACCTGCCATTCAAGACTCGCTTGATTATTTTTAGCTAATTGCATTTGAAAGATTTTACTTTCAAGAAAGCGTTTGCAATAGGTTTGTAAAAGGTGTTTTTTGAATGTTTGGCCTGAGTCTTTTTTTTGTGGGATTTTCACTGTTCTGACCAGCGTGTTCCGTTCCGAACGCTTGGAAACAGTGAACAATTTTGCGAAGCAATCAGTTCAAAGCTTTGTTTCTCCCATCACTACCCTTTTGTGCTTGGTAAAACTTACATTCACACCGCTGTCTTGGACAAAACAGCCAATTCTTTTAGCCACGCTCGATCTGTGGCCCAGCCTATTGTGGTACTTTGTTACAAGCTGCCAAACGTCCTCTGTTCTTGAACAAACACATGTAGCTCTGCTGTGAGCAGAGCATCCAAAAATATCAGAAACTCGCAAATGTTCCCCTCCACGGAAATCTTTAGTAAAAGGCGAAAGATTTATGCGTGAATGAAGAGAAACTCGAGCTGTACCCATGAGACGTTGGGACAATGTGGTCCCAAGCACATGCAACCATGCTCAGCAAGGGTAATGTCTGGTGCAGGCTGCTCCCATCCAGCTTTTTTCTTTAAAAAAAAAACAATAATACAGCCATATCCATTAGAGGAAGGAGCAAATGTAAAAAGAATCTGCCCCATCACCAAATGTCCGCAAACCCTGTCCAAGAGGATGTCACTGAATCCGATAGTATGTCGAAGACCAGTGGTAGTATTCGCATGAGATTTTTATGAACTTCCTGGATGCTAAATGAACAAACCCTTCATCTCCTTAGATTGCGGATGGATACCTCCATAGGACAGGGTGAGCTCCTTGGCCAAAATAAAAGGCTTAAATAATAATAACTCCATTAATGGAAAGCATATCCAGTATTAAGTGACGTCTCAACGGTTGAGCATAGACAACAGTACCGTACCGCCCAGAGAAGCAATTGGGATGACCAGTCCTCGTTAGTATAGTGGACAGTATCTCCGCCTGTCACGCGGAAGACCGGGGTTCGATTAGTCTTCTTCTTTATCACGACCAAACACCTTGCATAAGCTCAGGCTTTACAGTGGAAGGCGCTGTTAAAGTCAACCTGCCGTTCAAGACTCACTTGATTATGTTTAGCTAATTGCATTTGAAAGATTTTACTTTCAAGAAAGCGTTTGCAATAGGTTTGTAAAAGGTGTTTTTTGAATGTTTGGCCTGAGTCTTTTTTTTTTGTTGCATTTTCACTGTTCTGACCAGTGTGTTGCGTTCCGAACGCTTGGAAACAGTGAATAATGTTGCGAAACAATCGGTTCAAAGCTTTGTTTCTCCCATCACTACCCTTTTGTGCTTGGTAAAACTTACATTCACACTGCTGACACAAGACTCGAAGTTGTGAACTGGGAAAGTGTGGATGGTTTGACGACTACCCAGTTCCAGTCTTGGACAAAACAGCCAATTCTTTTAGCCACGCTCAATCTCTGGCCCAACCTATTGTGGTACTTTGTTACAAGCTGCCAAACGTCCTCTGTTCTTGAACAAACACATGTAGCTCTGCTGTGAGCAAGACAATTCTTGGATACATCCATAGGACAGGGTGAGCTCTTTGGCCAAAATAAAATGTTTAAATAATAATAACTCCATTAATGGAAAGCATATCCAGTATTAAGTGACGTCTCAACGGTTGAGCATAGACAACAGTAACACACCGCCCAGAGAAGCAACTGTGATGACCAGTCCTCGTTAGTATAGTGGACAGTATCTCCGCCTGTCACGCGGAAGACCGGGGTTCGATTCCCCGACGGGGAGTCTTCTTCTTTATCACGACCAAACACCTTGCATAAGCTCGGGCTTTACCGTGGAAGGTGCTGTTAAAGTCAACCTGCCGTTCAAGACTCGCTTGATTATTTTTAGCTAATTGCATTTGAAAGATTTTACTTTCAAGAAAGCGTTTGCAATAGGTTTGTGGAAGGTGTTTTTTGAATGTTTGGCCTGAGTCTTTTTTTTGTGTGGGATTTTCACTGTTCTGACCAGCGTGTTCCGTTCCGAACGCTTGGAAACAGTGAATAATTTTGCGAAGCAATCAGTTCAAAGCTTTGTTTCTCCCATCACTACCCTTTTGTGCTTGGTAAAACTTACATTCACACCGCTTGCTTGGACAAAACAGCCAATTCTTTTAGCCACGCTCGATCTGTGACCCAGCCTATTGTGGTACTTTGTTACAAGCTGCCAAACGTCCTCTGTTCTTGAACAAACAAATGTAGCTCTGAGCATCCAAAAATATCAGAAACTCGCAAATGTTCCCCTCCACGGAAATCTTTAGTAAAAGGAGAAAGATTTATGCGTGAATGAAGAGAAACTCGAGCTGTACCCATGAGACGTATGGACAATGTGGTCCCAAGCACATGCAACAATGCAAGGGTAATGTCTGGTGCAGGCTCCTCCCATCCAGCTTATTTTCTTTTTTAAAAAAAACAATAATACAGCCATATCCATTAGAGGAAGGAGCAAATGTAAAAAGAATCTGCCCCATCACCAAATGTCCGCAAACCCTGTCCAAGAGGATGTCACTGAATCCGATAGTATGTCGAAGACCAGTGGTAGTATTCGCATGAGATTTTTATGAACTTCCTGGATGCTAAATGAACAAACCCTTCATCTCCTTGGATTGCGGGTGGATACTTTTAGCCACGCACGATCTGTGGCCCAGCCTATTGTGGTACTTTGTTACAAGCTGCCAAACGTCCTCTGTTCTTGAACAAACACATGTAGCTCTGCTGTGAGCAGAGCATCCAAAAATATCAGAAACTCGCAAATGTTCCCCTCCACGGAAATCTTTAGTAAAAGGCGAAAGATTTATGCGTGAATGAAGAGAAACTCGAGCTGTACCCATGAGACGTTGGGACAATGTGGTCCCAAGCACATGCAACCATGCTCAGCAAGGGTAATGTCTGGTGCAGGCTCCTCCCATCCAGCTTATTTTCTTTAAAAAAAAAAAAACAATAATACAGCCATATCCATTAGAGGAAAGAGCAAATGTAAAAAGAATCTGCCCCATCAACAAATGTCCGCAAACCCTGTCCAAGAGGATGTCACTGAATCCGATAGTATGTTGAAGACCAGTGGTAGTATTCGCAAGAGATTTTTATGAACTTCCTGGATGCTAAATGAACAAACCCTTCATCTCCTTGGATTGCGGGTGGATACTTTTAGCCACGCACGATCTGTGGCCCAGCCTATTGTGGTACTTTGTTACAAGCTGCCAAACGTCCTCTGTTCTTGAACAAACACATGTAGCTCTGCTGTGAGCAGAGCATCCAAAAATATCAGAAACTCGCAAATGTTCCCCTCCACGGAAATCTTTAGTAAAAGGCGAAAGATTTATGCGTGAATGAAGAGAAACTCGAGCTGTACCCATGAGACGTTGGGACAATGTGGTCCCAAGCACATGCAACCATGCTCAGCTAGGGTAATGTCTGGTGCAGGCTCCTCCCATCCAGCTTATTTTCTTTTAAAAAAAAACAATAATACAGCCATATCCATTAGAGGAAGGAGCAAATGTAAAAAGAATCTGCCCCATCACCAAATGTCCGCAAACCCTGTCCAAGAGGATGTCACTGAATCCGATAGTATGTCGAAGACCAGTGGTAGTATTCGCATGAGATTTTTATGAACTTCCTGGATGCTAAATGAACAAACCCTTCATCTCCTTGGATTGCGGGTGGATACCTCCATAGGACAGGGTGAGCTCCTTGGCCAAAATAAAAGGCTTAAATAATAATAACTCCATTAATGGAAAGCATATCCAGTATTAAGTGACGTCTCAACGGTTGAGCATAGACAACAGTACCGTACCGCCCAGAGAAGCAATTGGGATGACCAGTCCTTGTTAGTATAGTGGACAGTATCTCCGCCTGTCACGCGGAAGACCGGGGTTCGATTCCCCGACGGGGGGTCTTCTTCTTTATCACGACCAAACACCTTGCATAAGCTCGGGCTTTACCGTGGAAGGTGCTTTTAAAGTCAACCTGCCATTCAAGACTCGCTTGATTATTTTTAGCTAATTGCATTTGAAAGATTTTACTTTCAAGAAAGCGTTTGCAATAGGTTTGTAAAAGGTGTTTTTTGAATGTTTGGCCTGAGTCTTTTTTTTGTGGGATTTTCACTGTTCTGACCAGCGTGTTCCGTTCCGAACGCTTGGAAACAGTGAACAATTTTGCGAAGCAATCAGTTCAAAGCTTTGTTTCTCCCATCACTACCCTTTTGTGCTTGGTAAAACTTACATTCACACCGCTGTCTTGGACAAAACAGCCAATTCTTTTAGCCACGCTCGATCTGTATTCCCAGCCTATTGTGGTACTTTGTTACAAGCTGCCAAACGTCCTCTGTTCTTGAACAAACACATGTAGCTCTGCTGTGAGCAGAGCATCCAAAAATATCAGAAACTCGCAAATGTTCCCCTCCACGGAAATCTTTAGTAAAAGGCGAAAGATTTATGCGTGAATGAAGAGAAACTCGAGCTGTACCCATGAGACGTTGGGACAATGTGGTCCCAAGCACATGCAACCATGCTCAGCAAGGGTAATGTCTGGTGCAGGCTGCTCCCATCCAGCTTTTTTCTTTAAAAAAAAAACAATAATACAGCCATATCCATTAGAGGAAGGAGCAAATGTAAAAAGAATCTGCCCCATCACCAAATGTCCGCAAACCCTGTCCAAGAGGATGTCACTGAATCCGATAGTATGTCGAAGACCAGTGGTAGTATTCGCATGAGATTTTTATGAACTTCCTGGATGCTAAATGAACAAACCCTTCATCTCCTTAGATTGCGGATGGATACCTCCATAGGACAGGGTGAGCTCCTTGGCCAAAATAAAAGGCTTAAATAATAATAACTCCATTAATGGAAAGCATATCCAGTATTAAGTGACGTCTCAACGGTTGAGCATAGACAACAGTACCGTACCGCCCAGAGAAGCAATTGGGATGACCAGTCCTCGTTAGTATAGTGGACAGTATCTCCGCCTGTCACGCGGAAGACCGGGGTTCGATTAGTCTTCTTCTTTATCACGACCAAACACCTTGCATAAGCTCAGGCTTTACAGTGGAAGGCGCTGTTAAAGTCAACCTGCCGTTCAAGACTCACTTGATTATGTTTAGCTAATTGCATTTGAAAGATTTTACTTTCAAGAAAGCGTTTGCAATAGGTTTGTAAAAGGTGTTTTTTGAATGTTTGGCCTGAGTCTTTTTTTTTTTGTTGCATTTTCACTGTTCTGACCAGTGTGTTGCGTTCCGAACGCTTGGAAACAGTGAATAATGTTGCGAAACAATCGGTTCAAAGCTTTGTTTCTCCCATCACTACCCTTTTGTGCTTGGTAAAACTTACATTCACACTGCTGACACAAGACTCGAAGTTGTGAACTGGGAAAGTGTGGATGGTTTGACGACTACCCAGTTCCAGTCTTGGACAAAACAGCCAATTCTTTTAGCCACGCTCAATCTCTGGCCCAACCTATTGTGGTACTTTGTTACAAGCTGCCAAACGTCCTCTGTTCTTGAACAAACACATGTAGCTCTGCTGTGAGCAAGACAATTCTTGGATACATCCATAGGACAGGGTGAGCTCTTTGGCCAAAATAAAATGTTTAAATAATAATAACTCCATTAATGGAAAGCATATCCAGTATTAAGTGACGTCTCAACGGTTGAGCATAGACAACAGTAACACACCGCCCAGAGAAGCAACTGTGATGACCAGTCCTCGTTAGTATAGTGGACAGTATCTCCGCCTGTCACGCGGAAGACCGGGGTTCGATTCCCCGACGGGGAGTCTTCTTCTTTATCACGACCAAACACCTTGCATAAGCTCGGGCTTTACCGTGGAAGGTGCTGTTAAAGTCAACCTGCCGTTCAAGACTCGCTTGATTATTTTTAGCTAATTGCATTTGAAAGATTTTACTTTCAAGAAAGCGTTTGCAATAGGTTTGTGGAAGGTGTTTTTTGAATGTTTGGCCTGAGTCTTTTTTTTGTGTGGGATTTTCACTGTTCTGACCAGCGTGTTCCGTTCCGAACGCTTGGAAACAGTGAATAATTTTGCGAAGCTATCAGTTCAAAGCTTTGTTTCTCCCATCACTACCCTTTTGTGCTTGGTAAAACTTACATTCACACCGCTTGCTTGGACAAAACAGCCAATTCTTTTAGCCACGCTCGATCTGTGACCCAGCCTATTGTGGTACTTTGTTACAAGCTGCCAAACGTCCTCTGTTCTTGAACAAACACATGTAGCTCTGAGCATCCAAAAATATCAAAAACTCGCAAATTTTCCCCTCCACTGAAATCTTTAGTAAAAGGCGAAAGATTTATGCGTGAATGAAGAGAAACTCGAGCTGTACCCATGAGACGTATGGACAATGTGGTCCCAAGCACATGCAACAATGCAAGGGTAATGTCTGGTGCAGGCTCCTCCCATCCAGCTTATTTTCTTTTTTAAAAAAAACAATAATACAGCCATATCCATTAGAGGAAGGAGCAAATGTAAAAAGAATCTGCCCCATCACCAAATGTCCGCAAACCCTGTCCAAGAGGATGTCACTGAATCCGATAGTATGTCGAAGACCAGTGGTAGTATTCGCATGAGATTTTTATGAACTTCCTGGATGCTAAATGAACAAACCCTTCATCTCCTTGGATTGCGGGTGGATACTTTTAGCCACGCACGATCTGTGGCCCAGCCTATTGTGGTACTTTGTTACAAGCTGCCAAACGTCCTCTGTTCTTGAACAAACACATGTAGCTCTGCTGTGAGCAGAGCATCCAAAAATATCAGAAACTCGCAAATGTTCCCCTCCACGGAAATCTTTAGTAAAAGGCGAAAGATTTATGCGTGAATGAAGAGAAACTCGAGCTGTACCCATGAGACGTTGGGACAATGTGGTCCCAAGCACATGCAACCATGCTCAGCAAGGGTAATGTCTGGTGCAGGCTCCTCCCATCCAGCTTATTTTCTTTAAAAAAAAAAAACAATAATACAGCCATATCCATTAGAGGAAAGAGCAAATGTAAAAAGAATCTGCCCCATCACCAAATGTCCGCAAACCCTGTCCAAGAGGATGTCACTGAATCCGATAGTATGTCGAAGACCAGTGGTAGTATTCGCATGAGATTTTTATGAACTTCCTGGATGCTAAATGAACAAACCCTTCATCTCCTTAGATTGCGGATGGATACCTCCATAGGACAGGGTGAGCTCCTTGGCCAAAATAAAAGGCTTAAATAATAATAACTCCATTAATGGAAAGCATATCCAGTATTAAGTGACGTCTCAACGGTTGAGCATAGACAACAGTACCGTACCGCCCAGAGAAGCAATTGGGATGACCAGTCCTCGTTAGTATAGTGGACAGTATCTCCGCCTGTCACGCGGAAGACCGGGGTTCGATTAGTCTTCTTCTTTATCACGACCAAACACCTTGCATAAGCTCAGGCTTTACCGTGGAAGGCGCTGTTAAAGTCAACCTGCCGTTCAAGACTCACTTTATTATGTTTAGCTAATTGCATTTGAAAGATTTTACTTTCAAGAAAGCGTTTGCAATAGGTTTGTAAAAGGTGTTTTTTGAATGTTTGGCCTGAGTCTTTTTTTTTTTGTTGCATTTTCACTGTTCTGACCAGTGTGTTGCGTTCCGAACGCTTGGAAACAGTGAATAATGTTGCGAAACAATCGGTTCAAAGCTTTGTTTCTCCCATCACTACCCTTTTGTGCTTGGTAAAACTTACATTCACACTGCTGACACAAGACTCGAAGTTGTGAACTGGGAAAGTGTGGATGGTTTGACGACTACCCAGTTCCAGTCTTGGACAAAACAGCCAATTCTTTTAGCCACGCTCAATCTCTGGCCCAACCTATTGTGGTACTTTGTTACAAGCTGCCAAACGTCCTCTGTTCTTGAACAAACACATGTAGCTCTGCTGTGAGCAAGACAATTCTCGGATACCTCCATAGGACAGGGTGAGCTCTTTGGCCAAAATAAAATGTTTAAATAATAATAACTCCATTAATGGAAAGCATATCCAGTATTAAGTGACGTCTCAACGGTTGAGCATAGACAACAGTAACACACCGCCCAGAGAAGCAACTGTGATGACCAGTCCTCGTTAGTATAGTGGACAGTATCTCCGCCTGTCACGCGGAAGACCGGGGTTCGATTCCCCGACGGGGAGTCTTCTTCTTTATCACGACCAAACACCTTGCATAAGCTCGGGCTTTACCGTGGAAGGTGCTGTTAAAGTCAACCTGCCGTTCAAGACTCGCTTGACTATTTTTAGCTAATTGCATTTGAAAGATTTTACTTTCAAGAAAGCGTTTGCAATAGGTTTGTAAAAGGTGTTTTTTGAATGTTTGGCCTGAGTCTTTTTTCTTTTGTGGGATTTTCACTGTTCTGACCAGCGTGTTCCGTTCCGAACGCTTGGAAACAGTGAATAATTTTGCGAAGCAATCAGTTCAAAGCTTTGTTTCTCCCATCACTACCCTTTGGTGCTTGGTAGAACTTACATTCACACCGCTGTCTTGGACAAAACAGCCAATTCTTTTAGCCACGCTCGATCTTTGGCCCAGCCTATTGTGGTACTTTGTTACAAGCTGCCAAACGTCCTCTGTTCTCGAACAAACACATGTAGCTCTGCTGCGAGCAGAGCATCCAAAAATATAAGAAACTCGCAAATGTTCCCCTCCACGGAAATCTTTAGTAAAAGGCGAAAGATTTATGCGTGAATGAAGAGAAACTCGAGCTGTACCCATGAGACGTTGGGACAATGTGGTCCCAAGCACATGCAACCATGCTCAGCTAGGGTAATGTCTGGTGCAGGCTCCTCCCATCCAGCTTATTTTCTTTTAAAAAAAAACAATAATACAGCCATATCCATTAGAGGAAGGAGCAAATGTAAAAAGAATCTGCCCCATCACCAAATGTCCGCAAACCCTGTCCAAGAGGATGTCACTGAATCCGATAGTATGTCGAAGACCAGTGGTAGTATTCGCATGAGATTTTTATGAACTTCCTGGATGCTAAATGAACAAACCCTTCATCTCCTTGGATTGCGGGTGGATACCTCCATAGGACAGGGTGAGCTCCTTGGCCAAAATAAAAGGCTTAAATAATAATAACTCCATTAATGGAAAGCATATCCAGTATTAAGTGACGTCTCAACGGTTGAGCATAGACAACAGTACCGTACCGCCCAGAGAAGCAATTGGGATGACCAGTCCTTGTTAGTATAGTGGACAGTATCTCCGCCTGTCACGCGGAAGACCGGGGTTCGATTCCCCGACGGGGGGTCTTCTTCTTTATCACGACCAAACACCTTGCATAAGCTCGGGCTTTACCGTGGAAGGTGCTTTTAAAGTCAACCTGCCATTCAAGACTCGCTTGATTATTTTTAGCTAATTGCATTTGAAAGATTTTACTTTCAAGAAAGCGTTTGCAATAGGTTTGTAAAAGGTGTTTTTTGAATGTTTGGCCTGAGTCTTTTTTTTGTGGGATTTTCACTGTTCTGACCAGCGTGTTCCGTTCCGAACGCTTGGAAACAGTGAACAATTTTGCGAAGCAATCAGTTCAAAGCTTTGTTTCTCCCATCACTACCCTTTTGTGCTTGGTAAAACTTACATTCACACCGCTGTCTTGGACAAAACAGCCAATTCTTTTAGCCACGCTCGATCTGTGGCCCAGCCTATTGTGGTACTTTGTTACAAGCTGCCAAACGTCCTCTGTTCTTGAACAAACACATGTAGCTCTGCTGTGAGCAGAGCATCCAAAAATATCAGAAACTCGCAAATGTTCCCCTCCACGGAAATCTTTAGTAAAAGGCGAAAGATTTATGCGTGAATGAAGAGAAACTCGAGCTGTACCCATGAGACGTTGGGACAATGTGGTCCCAAGCACATGCAACCATGCTCAGCAAGGGTAATGTCTGGTGCAGGCTCCTCCCATCCAGCTTATTTTCTTTAAAAAAAAAAAACAATAATACAGCCATATCCATTAGAGGAAAGAGCAAATGTAAAAAGAATCTGCCCCATCACCAAATGTCCGCAAACCCTGTCCAAGAGGATGTCACTGAATCCGATAGTATGTCGAAGACCAGTGGTAGTATTCGCATGAGATTTTTATGAACTTCCTGGATGCTAAATGAACAAACCCTTCATCTCCTTAGATTGCGGATGGATACCTCCATAGGACAGGGTGAGCTCCTTGGCCAAAATAAAAGGCTTAAATAATAATAACTCCATTAATGGAAAGCATATCCAGTATTAAGTGACGTCTCAACGGTTGAGCATAGACAACAGTACCGTACCGCCCAGAGAAGCAATTGGGATGACCAGTCCTCGTTAGTATAGTGGACAGTATCTCCGCCTGTCACGCGGAAGACCGGGGTTCGATTAGTCTTCTTCTTTATCACGACCAAACACCTTGCATAAGCTCAGGCTTTACCGTGGAAGGCGCTGTTAAAGTCAACCTGCCGTTCAAGACTCACTTTATTATGTTTAGCTAATTGCATTTGAAAGATTTTACTTTCAAGAAAGCGTTTGCAATAGGTTTGTAAAAGGTGTTTTTTGAATGTTTGGCCTGAGTCTTTTTTTTTTTGTTGCATTTTCACTGTTCTGACCAGTGTGTTGCGTTCCGAACGCTTGGAAACAGTGAATAATGTTGCGAAACAATCGGTTCAAAGCTTTGTTTCTCCCATCACTACCCTTTTGTGCTTGGTAAAACTTACATTCACACTGCTGACACAAGACTCGAAGTTGTGAACTGGGAAAGTGTGGATGGTTTGACGACTACCCAGTTCCAGTCTTGGACAAAACAGCCAATTCTTTTAGCCACGCTCAATCTCTGGCCCAACCTATTGTGGTACTTTGTTACAAGCTGCCAAACGTCCTCTGTTCTTGAACAAACACATGTAGCTCTGCTGTGAGCAAGACAATTCTCGGATACCTCCATAGGACAGGGTGAGCTCTTTGGCCAAAATAAAATGTTTAAATAATAATAACTCCATTAATGGAAAGCATATCCAGTATTAAGTGACGTCTCAACGGTTGAGCATAGACAACAGTAACACACCGCCCAGAGAAGCAACTGTGATGACCAGTCCTCGTTAGTATAGTGGACAGTATCTCCGCCTGTCACGCGGAAGACCGGGGTTCGATTCCCCGACGGGGAGTCTTCTTCTTTATCACGACCAAACACCTTGCATAAGCTCGGGCTTTACCGTGGAAGGTGCTGTTAAAGTCAACCTGCCGTTCAAGACTCGCTTGACTATTTTTAGCTAATTGCATTTGAAAGATTTTACTTTCAAGAAAGCGTTTGCAATAGGTTTGTAAAAGGTGTTTTTTGAATGTTTGGCCTGAGTCTTTTTTCTTTTGTGGGATTTTCACTGTTCTGACCAGCGTGTTCCGTTCCGAACGCTTGGAAACAGTGAATAATTTTGCGAAGCAATCAGTTCAAAGCTTTGTTTCTCCCATCACTACCCTTTGGTGCTTGGTAGAACTTACATTCACACCGCTGTCTTGGACAAAACAGCCAATTCTTTTAGCCACGCTCGATCTTTGGCCCAGCCTATTGTGGTACTTTGTTACAAGCTGCCAAACGTCCTCTGTTCTCGAACAAACACATGTAGCTCTGCTGCGAGCAGAGCATCCAAAAATATAAGAAACTCGCAAATGTTCCCCTCCACGGAAATCTTTAGTAAAAGGCGAAAGATTTATGCGTGAATGAAGAGAAACTCGAGCTGTACCCATGAGACGTTGGGACAATGTGGTCCCAAGCACATGCAACCATGCTCAGCTAGGGTAATGTCTGGTGCAGGCTCCTCCCATCCAGCTTATTTTCTTTTAAAAAAAAACAATAATACAGCCATATCCATTAGAGGAAGGAGCAAATGTAAAAAGAATCTGCCCCATCACCAAATGTCCGCAAACCCTGTCCAAGAGGATGTCACTGAATCCGATAGTATGTCGAAGACCAGTGGTAGTATTCGCATGAGATTTTTATGAACTTCCTGGATGCTAAATGAACAAACCCTTCATCTCCTTGGATTGCGGGTGGATACCTCCATAGGACAGGGTGAGCTCCTTGGCCAAAATAAAAGGCTTAAATAATAATAACTCCATTAATGGAAAGCATATCCAGTATTAAGTGACGTCTCAACGGTTGAGCATAGACAACAGTACCGTACCGCCCAGAGAAGCAATTGGGATGACCAGTCCTTGTTAGTATAGTGGACAGTATCTCCGCCTGTCACGCGGAAGACCGGGGTTCGATTCCCCGACGGGGGGTCTTCTTCTTTATCACGACCAAACACCTTGCATAAGCTCGGGCTTTACCGTGGAAGGTGCTTTTAAAGTCAACCTGCCATTCAAGACTCGCTTGATTATTTTTAGCTAATTGCATTTGAAAGATTTTACTTTCAAGAAAGCGTTTGCAATAGGTTTGTAAAAGGTGTTTTTTGAATGTTTGGCCTGAGTCTTTTTTTTGTGGGATTTTCACTGTTCTGACCAGCGTGTTCCGTTCCGAACGCTTGGAAACAGTGAACAATTTTGCGAAGCAATCAGTTCAAAGCTTTGTTTCTCCCATCACTACCCTTTTGTGCTTGGTAAAACTTACATTCACACCGCTGTCTTGGACAAAACAGCCAATTCTTTTAGCCACGCTCGATCTGTGGCCCAGCCTATTGTGGTACTTTGTTACAAGCTGCCAAACGTCCTCTGTTCTTGAACAAACACATGTAGCTCTGCTGTGAGCAGAGCATCCAAAAATATCAGAAACTCGCAAATGTTCCCCTCCACGGAAATCTTTAGTAAAAGGCGAAAGATTTATGCGTGAATGAAGAGAAACTCGAGCTGTACCCATGAGACGTTGGGACAATGTGGTCCCAAGCACATGCAACCATGCTCAGCAAGGGTAATGTCTGGTGCAGGCTGCTCCCATCCAGCTTTTTTCTTTAAAAAAAAAACAATAATACAGCCATATCCATTAGAGGAAGGAGCAAATGTAAAAAGAATCTGCCCCATCACCAAATGTCCGCAAACCCTGTCCAAGAGGATGTCACTGAATCCGATAGTATGTCGAAGACCAGTGGTAGTATTCGCATGAGATTTTTATGAACTTCCTGGATGCTAAATGAACAAACCCTTCATCTCCTTAGATTGCGGATGGATACCTCCATAGGACAGGGTGAGCTCCTTGGCCAAAATAAAAGGCTTAAATAATAATAACTCCATTAATGGAAAGCATATCCAGTATTAAGTGACGTCTCAACGGTTGAGCATAGACAACAGTACCGTACCGCCCAGAGAAGCAATTGGGATGACCAGTCCTCGTTAGTATAGTGGACAGTATCTCCGCCTGTCACGCGGAAGACCGGGGTTCGATTAGTCTTCTTCTTTATCACGACCAAACACCTTGCATAAGCTCAGGCTTTACAGTGGAAGGCGCTGTTAAAGTCAACCTGCCGTTCAAGACTCACTTGATTATGTTTAGCTAATTGCATTTGAAAGATTTTACTTTCAAGAAAGCGTTTGCAATAGGTTTGTAAAAGGTGTTTTTTGAATGTTTGGCCTGAGTCTTTTTTTTTTGTTGCATTTTCACTGTTCTGACCAGTGTGTTGCGTTCCGAACGCTTGGAAACAGTGAATAATGTTGCGAAACAATCGGTTCAAAGCTTTGTTTCTCCCATCACTACCCTTTTGTGCTTGGTAAAACTTACATTCACACTGCTGACACAAGACTCGAAGTTGTGAACTGGGAAAGTGTGGATGGTTTGACGACTACCCAGTTCCAGTCTTGGACAAAACAGCCAATTCTTTTAGCCACGCTCAATCTCTGGCCCAACCTATTGTGGTACTTTGTTACAAGCTGCCAAACGTCCTCTGTTCTTGAACAAACACATGTAGCTCTGCTGTGAGCAAGACAATTCTTGGATACATCCATAGGACAGGGTGAGCTCTTTGGCCAAAATAAAATGTTTAAATAATAATAACTCCATTAATGGAAAGCATATCCAGTATTAAGTGACGTCTCAACGGTTGAGCATAGACAACAGTAACACACCGCCCAGAGAAGCAACTGTGATGACCATTCCTCGTTAGTATAGTGGACAGTATCTCCGCCTGTCACGCGGAAGACCGGGGTTCGATTCCCCGACGGGGAGTCTTCTTCTTTATCACGACCAAACACCTTGCATAAGCTCGGGCTTTACCGTGGAAGGTGCTGTTAAAGTCAACCTGCCGTTCAAGACTCGCTTGATTATTTTTAGCTAATTGCATTTGAAAGATTTTACTTTCAAGAAAGCGTTTGCAATAGGTTTGTGGAAGGTGTTTTTTGAATGTTTGGCCTGAGTCTTTTTTTTGTGTGGGATTTTCACTGTTCTGACCAGCGTGTTCCGTTCCGAACGCTTGGAAACAGTGAATAATTTTGCGAAGCAATCAGTTCAAAGCTTTGTTTCTCCCATCACTACCCTTTTGTGCTTGGTAAAACTTACATTCACACCGCTTGCTTGGACAAAACAGCCAATTCTTTTAGCCACGCTCGATCTGTGACCCAGCCTATTGTGGTACTTTGTTACAAGCTGCCAAACGTCCTCTGTTCTTGAACAAACACATGTAGCTCTGAGCATCCAAAAATATCAGAAACTCGCAAATGTTCCCCTCCACGGAAATCTTTAGTAAAAGGCGAAAGATTTATGCGTGAATGAAGAGAAACTCGAGCTGTACCCATGAGACGTATGGACAATGTGGTCCCAAGCACATGCAACAATGCAAGGGTAATGTCTGGTGCAGGCTCCTCCCATCCAGCTTATTTTCTTTTTTAAAAAAAACAATAATACAGCCATATCCATTAGAGGAAGGAGCAAATGTAAAAAGAATCTGCCCCATCACCAAATGTCCGCAAACCCTGTCCAAGAGGATGTCACTGAATCCGATAGTATGTCGAAGACCAGTGGTAGTATTCGCATGAGATTTTTATGAACTTCCTGGATGCTAAATGAACAAACCCTTCATCTCCTTGGATTGCGGGTGGATACTTTTAGCCACGCACGATCTGTGGCCCAGCCTATTGTGGTACTTTGTTACAAGCTGCCAAACGTCCTCTGTTCTTGAACAAACACATGTAGCTCTGCTGTGAGCAGAGCATCCAAAAATATCAGAAACTCGCAAATGTTCCCCTCCACGGAAATCTTTAGTAAAAGGCGAAAGATTTATGCGTGAATGAAGAGAAACTCGAGCTGTACCCATGAGACGTTGGGACAATGTGGTCCCAAGCACATGCAACCATGCTCAGCAAGGGTAATGTCTGGTGCAGGCTCCTCCCATCCAGCTTATTTTCTTTAAAAAAAAAAAAAACAATAATACAGCCATATCCATTAGAGGAAAGAGCAAATGTAAAAAGAATCTGCCCCATCAACAAATGTCCGCAAACCCTGTCCAAGAGGATGTCACTGAATCCGATAGTATGTTGAAGACCAGTGGTAGTATTCGCAAGAGATTTTTATGAACTTCCTGGATGCTAAATGAACAAACCCTTCATCTCCTTGGATTGCGGGTGGATACTTTTAGCCACGCACGATCTGTGGCCCAGCCTATTGTGGTACTTTGTTACAAGCTGCCAAACGTCCTCTGTTCTTGAACAAACACATGTAGCTCTGCTGTGAGCAGAGCATCCAAAAATATCAGAAACTCGCAAATGTTCCCCTCCACGGAAATCTTTAGTAAAAGGCGAAAGATTTATGCGTGAATGAAGAGAAACTCGAGCTGTACCCATGAGACGTTGGGACAATGTGGTCCCAAGCACATGCAACCATGCTCAGCTAGGGTAATGTCTGGTGCAGGCTCCTCCCATCCAGCTTATTTTCTTTTAAAAAAAAACAATAATACAGCCATATCCATTAGAGGAAGGAGCAAATGTAAAAAGAATCTGCCCCATCACCAAATGTCCGCAAACCCTGTCCAAGAGGATGTCACTGAATCCGATAGTATGTCGAAGACCAGTGGTAGTATTCGCATGAGATTTTTATGAACTTCCTGGATGCTAAATGAACAAACCCTTCATCTCCTTGGATTGCGGGTGGATACCTCCATAGGACAGGGTGAGCTCCTTGGCCAAAATAAAAGGCTTAAATAATAATAACTCCATTAATGGAAAGCATATCCAGTATTAAGTGACGTCTCAACGGTTGAGCATAGACAACAGTACCGTACCGCCCAGAGAAGCAATTGGGATGACCAGTCCTTGTTAGTATAGTGGACAGTATCTCCGCCTGTCACGCGGAAGACCGGGGTTCGATTCCCCGACGGGGGGTCTTCTTCTTTATCACGACCAAACACCTTGCATAAGCTCGGGCTTTACCGTGGAAGGTGCTTTTAAAGTCAACCTGCCATTCAAGACTCGCTTGATTATTTTTAGCTAATTGCATTTGAAAGATTTTACTTTCAAGAAAGCGTTTGCAATAGGTTTGTAAAAGGTGTTTTTTGAATGTTTGGCCTGAGTCTTTTTTTTGTGGGATTTTCACTGTTCTGACCAGCGTGTTCCGTTCCGAACGCTTGGAAACAGTGAACAATTTTGCGAAGCAATCAGTTCAAAGCTTTGTTTCTCCCATCACTACCCTTTTGTGCTTGGTAAAACTTACATTCACACCGCTGTCTTGGACAAAACAGCCAATTCTTTTAGCCACGCTCGATCTGTGGCCCAGCCTATTGTGGTACTTTGTTACAAGCTGCCAAACGTCCTCTGTTCTTGAACAAACACATGTAGCTCTGCTGTGAGCAGAGCATCCAAAAATATCAGAAACTCGCAAATGTTCCCCTCCACGGAAATCTTTAGTAAAAGGCGAAAGATTTATGCGTGAATGAAGAGAAACTCGAGCTGTACCCATGAGACGTTGGGACAATGTGGTCCCAAGCACATGCAACCATGCTCAGCAAGGGTAATGTCTGGTGCAGGCTGCTCCCATCCAGCTTTTTTCTTTAAAAAAAAAACAATAATACAGCCATATCCATTAGAGGAAGGAGCAAATGTAAAAAGAATCTGCCCCATCACCAAATGTCCACAAACCCTGTCCAAGAGGATGTCACTGAATCCGATAGTATGTCGAAGACCAGTGGTAGTATTCGCATGAGATTTTTATGAACTTCCTGGATGCTAAATGAACAAACCCTTCATCTCCTTAGATTGCGGATGGATACCTCCATAGGACAGGGTGAGCTCCTTGGCCAAAATAAAAGGCTTAAATAATAATAACTCCATTAATGGAAAGCATATCCAGTATTAAGTGACGTCTCAACGGTTGAGCATAGACAACAGTACCGTACCGCCCAGAGAAGCAATTGGGATGACCAGTCCTCGTTAGTATAGTGGACAGTATCTCCGCCTGTCACGCGGAAGACCGGGGTTCGATTAGTCTTCTTCTTTATCACGACCAAACACCTTGCATAAGCTCAGGCTTTACAGTGGAAGGCGCTGTTAAAGTCAACCTGCCGTTCAAGACTCACTTGATTATGTTTAGCTAATTGCATTTGAAAGATTTTACTTTCAAGAAAGCGTTTGCAATAGGTTTGTAAAAGGTGTTTTTTGAATGTTTGGCCTGAGTCTTTTTTTTTTGTTGCATTTTCACTGTTCTGACCAGTGTGTTGCGTTCCGAACGCTTGGAAACAGTGAATAATGTTGCGAAACAATCGGTTCAAAGCTTTGTTTCTCCCATCACTACCCTTTTGTGCTTGGTAAAACTTACATTCACACTGCTGACACAAGACTCGAAGTTGTGAACTGGGAAAGTGTGGATGGTTTGACGACTACCCAGTTCCAGTCTTGGACAAAACAGCCAATTCTTTTAGCCACGCTCAATCTCTGGCCCAACCTATTGTGGTACTTTGTTACAAGCTGCCAAACGTCCTCTGTTCTTGAACAAACACATGTAGCTCTGCTGTGAGCAAGACAATTCTTGGATACATCCATAGGACAGGGTGAGCTCTTTGGCCAAAATAAAATGTTTAAATAATAATAACTCCATTAATGGAAAGCATATCCAGTATTAAGTGACGTCTCAACGGTTGAGCATAGACAACAGTAACACACCGCCCAGAGAAGCAACTGTGATGACCAGTCCTCGTTAGTATAGTGGACAGTATCTCCGCCTGTCACGCGGAAGACCGGGGTTCGATTCCCCGACGGGGAGTCTTCTTCTTTATCACGACCAAACACCTTGCATAAGCTCGGGCTTTACCGTGGAAGGTGCTGTTAAAGTCAACCTGCCGTTCAAGACTCGCTTGATTATTTTTAGCTAATTGCATTTGAAAGATTTTACTTTCAAGAAAGCGTTTGCAATAGGTTTGTGGAAGGTGTTTTTTGAATGTTTGGCCTGAGTCTTTTTTTTGTGTGGGATTTTCACTGTTCTGACCAGCGTGTTCCGTTCCGAACGCTTGGAAACAGTGAATAATTTTGCGAAGCAATCAGTTCAAAGCTTTGTTTCTCCCATCACTACCCTTTTGTGCTTGGTAAAACTTACATTCACACCGCTTGCTTGGACAAAACAGCCAATTCTTTTAGCCACGCTCGATCTGTGACCCAGCCTATTGTGGTACTTTGTTACAAGCTGCCAAACGTCCTCTGTTCTTGAACAAACACATGTAGCTCTGAGCATCCAAAAATATCAGAAACTCGCAAATGTTCCCCTCCACGGAAATCTTTAGTAAAAGGCGAAAGATTTATGCGTGAATGAAGAGAAACTCGAGCTGTACCCATGAGACGTATGGACAATGTGGTCCCAAGCACATGCAACAATGCAAGGGTAATGTCTGGTGCAGGCTCCTCCCATCCAGCTTATTTTCTTTTTTAAAAAAAACAATAATACAGCCATATCCATTAGAGGAAGGAGCAAATGTAAAAAGAATCTGCCCCATCACCAAATGTCCGCAAACCCTGTCCAAGAGGATGTCACTGAATCCGATAGTATGTCGAAGACCAGTGGTAGTATTCGCATGAGATTTTTATGAACTTCCTGGATGCTAAATGAACAAACCCTTCATCTCCTTGGATTGCGGGTGGATACTTTTAGCCACGCACGATCTGTGGCCCAGCCTATTGTGGTACTTTGTTACAAGCTGCCAAACGTCCTCTGTTCTTGAACAAACACATGTAGCTCTGCTGTGAGCAGAGCATCCAAAAATATCAGAAACTCGCAAATGTTCCCCTCCACGGAAATCTTTAGTAAAAGGCGAAAGATTTATGCGTGAATGAAGAGAAACTCGAGCTGTACCCATGAGACGTTGGGACAATGTGGTCCCAAGCACATGCAACCATGCTCAGCAAGGGTAATGTCTGGTGCAGGCTCCTCCCATCCAGCTTATTTTCTTTTAAAAAAAAAAACAATAATACAGCCATATCCATTAGAGGAAAGAGCAAATGTAAAAAGAATCTGCCCCATCAACAAATGTCCGCAAACCCTGTCCAAGAGGATGTCACTGAATCCGATAGTATGTCGAAGACCAGTGGTAGTATTCGCATGAGATTTTTATGAACTTCCTGGATGCTAAATGAACAAACCCTTCATCTCCTTGGATTGCGGGTGGATACTTTTAGCCACGCACGATCTGTGGCCCAGCCTATTGTGGTACTTTGTTACAAGCTGCCAAACGTCCTCTGTTCTTGAACAAACACATGTAGCTCTGCTGTGAGCAGAGCATCCAAAAATATCAGAAACTCGCAAATGTTCCCCTCCACGGAAATCTTTAGTAAAAGGCGAAAGATTTATGCGTGAATGAAGAGAAACTCGAGCTGTACCCATGAGACGTTGGGACAATGTGGTCCCAAGCACATGCAACCATGCTCAGCAAGGGTAATGTCTGGTGCAGGCTCCTCCCATCCAGCTTATTTTCTTTAAAAAAAAAAACAATAATACAGCCATATCCATTAGAGGAAGGAGCAAATGTAAAAAGAATCTGCCCCATCACCAAATGTCCGCAAACCCTGTCCAAGAGGATGTCACTGAATCCGATAGTATGTCGAAGACCAGTGGTAGTATTCGCATGAGATTTTTATGAACTTCCTGGATGCTAAATGAACAAACCCTTCATCTCCTTGGATTGCGGGTGGATACCTCCATAGGACAGGGTGAGCTCCTTGGCCAAAATAAAAGGCTTAAATAATAATAACTCCATTAATGGAAAGCATATCCAGTATTAAGTGACGTCTCAACGGTTGAGCATAGACAACAGTACCGTACCGCCCAGAGAAGCAATTGGGATGACCAGTCCTCGTTAGTATAATGGACAGTATCTCCGCCTGTCACGCGGAAGACCGGGGTTCGATTAGTCTTCTTCTTTATCACGACCAAACACCTTGCATAAGCTCAGGCTTTACCGTGGAAGGCGCTGTTAAAGTCAACCTGCCGTTCAAGACTCACTTTATTATGTTTAGCTAATAGCATTTGAAAGATTTTACTTTCAAGAAAGCGTTTGCAATAGGTTTGTAAAAGGTGTTTTTTGAATGTTTGGCCTGAGTCTTTTTTTTTTTGTTGCATTTTCACTGTTCTGACCAGTGTGTTGCGTTCCGAACGCTTGGAAACAGTGAATAATGTTGCGAAACAATCGGTTCAAAGCTTTGTTTCTCCCATCACTACCCTTTTGTGCTTGGTAAAACTTACATTCACACTGCTGACACAAGACTCGAAGTTGTGAACTGGGAAAGTGTGGATGGTTTGACGACTACCCAGTTCCAGTCTTGGACAAAACAGCCAATTCTTTTAGCCACGCTCAATCTCTGGCCCAACCTATTGTGGTACTTTGTTACAAGCTGCCAAACGTCCTCTGTTCTTGAACAAACACATGTAGCTCTGCTGTGAGCAAGACAATTCTTGGATACCTCCATAGGACAGGGTGAGCTCTTTGGCCAAAATAAAATGTTTAAATAATAATAACTCCATTAATGGAAAGCATATCCAGTATTAAGTGACGTCTCAACGGTTGAGCATAGACAACAGTAACACACCGCCCAGAGAAGCAACTGTGATGACCAGTCCTCGTTAGTATAGTGGACAGTATCTCCGCCTGTCACGCGGAAGACCGGGGTTCGATTCCCCGACGGGGAGTCTTCTTCTTTATCACGACCAAACACCTTGCATAAGCTCGGGCTTTACCGTGGAAGGTGCTGTTAAAGTCAACCTGCCGTTCAAGACTCGCTTGACTATTTTTAGCTAATTGCATTTGAAAGATTTTACTTTCAAGAAAGCGTTTGCAATAGGTTTGTAAAAGGTGTTTTTTGAATGTTTGGCCTGAGTCTTTTTTCTTTTGTGGGATTTTCACTGTTCTGACCAGCGTGTTCCGTTCCGAACGCTTGGAAACAGTGAATAATTTTGCGAAGCAATCAGTTCAAAGCTTTGTTTCTCCCATCACTACCCTTTGGTGCTTGGTAGAACTTACATTCACACCGCTGTCTTGGACAAAACAGCCAATTCTTTTAGCCACGCTCGATCTTTGGCCCAGCCTATTGTGGTACTTTGTTACAAGCTGCCAAACGTCCTCTGTTCTCGAACAAACACATGTAGCTCTGCTGCGAGCAGAGCATCCAAAAATATAAGAAACTCGCAAATGTTCCCCTCCACGGAAATCTTTAGTAAAAGGCGAAAGATTTATGCGTGAATGAAGAGAAACTCGAGCTGTACCCATGAGACGTTGGGACAATGTGGTTTCAAGCACATGCAACCATGCTCAGCAAGGGTAATGTCTGGTGCAGGCTCCTCCCATCCAGCTTATTTTCTTTAAAAAAAAAAAACAATAATACAGCCATATCCATTAGAGGAAGGAGCAAATGTAAAAAGAATCTGCCCCATCACCAAATGTCCGCAAACCCTGTCCAAGAGGATGTCACTGAATCCGATAGTATGTCGAAGACCAGTGGTAGTATTCGCATGAGATTTTTATGAACTTCCTGGATGCTAAATGAACAAACCCTTCATCTCCTTGGATTGCGGGTGGATACCTCCATAGGACAGGGTGAGCTCCTTGGCCAAAATAAAAGGCTTAAATAATAATAACTCCATTAATGGAAAGCATATCCAGTATTAATTGACGTCTCAACGGTTGAGCATAGACAACAGTACCGTACCGCCCAGAGAAGCAATTGGGATGACCAGTCCTCGTTAGTATAGTGGACAGTATCTCCGCCTGTCACGCGGAAGACCGGGGTTCGATTAGTCTTCTTCTTTATCACGGCCAAACACCTTGCATAAGCTCAGGCTTTACCGTGGAAGGCGCTGTTAAAGTCAACCTGCCGTTCAAGACTCACTTGATTATGTTTAGCTAATTGCATTTGAAAGATTTTACTTTCAAGAAAGCGTTTGCAATAGGTTTGTAAAAGGTGTTTTTTGAATGTTTGGCCTGAGTCTTTTTTTTTTTGTTGCATTTTCACTGTTCTGACCAGTGTGTTGCGTTCCGAACGCTTGGAAACAGTGAATAATGTTGCGAAACAATCGGTTCAAAGCTTTGTTTCTCCCATCACTACCCTTTTGTGCTTGGTAAAACTTACATTCACACTGCTGACACAAGACTCGAAGTTGTGAACTGGGAAAGTGTGGATGGTTTGACGACTACCCAGTTCCAGTCTTGGACAAAACAGCCAATTCTTTTAGCCACGCTCGATCTGTGGCCCAGCCTATTGTGGTACTTTGTTACAAGCTGCCAAACGTCCTCTGTTCTTGAACAAACACATGTAGCTCTGCTGTGAGCAGAGCATCCAAAAATATCAGAATCTTGCAAATGTTCCCCTCCACGGAAATCTTTAGTAAAAGGCGAAAGATTTATGCGTGAATGAAGGGAAACTCGAGCTGTACCCACGAGACATTGGGACAATGTGGTTCCAAGCACATGCAACCATGCTCAGCAAGGGTAATGTCTGGTGCAGGCTCCTCCCATCCAGCTTATTTTCTTTTTTAAAAAAAACAATAATACAGCCATATCCATTAGAGGAAGGAGCAAATGTAAAAAGAATCTGCCCCATCACCAAATGTCCGCAAACCCTGTCCAAGAGGATGTCACTGAATCCGATAGTATGTCGAAGACCAGTGGTAGTATTCCCATGAGATTTTTATGAACTTCCTGGATGCTAAATGAACAAACCCTTCATCTCCTTAGATTGCGGATGGATACCTCCATAGGACAGGGTGAGCTCCTTGGCCAAAATAAAAGGCTTAAATAATAATAACTCCATTAATGGAAAGCATATCCAGTATTAAGTGACGTCTCAACGGTTGAGCATAGACAACAGTACCGTACCGCCCAGAGAAGCAATTGGGATGACCAGTCCTCGTTAGTATAGTGGACAGTATCTCCGCCTGTCACGCGGAAGACCGGGGTTCGATTAGTCTTCTTCTTTATCACGACCAAACACCTTGCATAAGCTCAGGCTTTACCGTGGAAGGCGCTGTTAAAGTCAACCTGCCGTTCAAGACTCACTTGATTATGTTTAGCTAATTGCATTTGAAAGATTTTACTTTCAAGAAAGCGTTTGCAATAGGTTTGTAAAAGTGTTTTTTGAATGTTTGGCCTGAGTCTTTTTTTTTTTTGTTGCATTTTCACTGTTCTGACCAGTGTGTTGCGTTCCGAACGCTTGGAAACAGTGAATAATGTTGCGAAACAATCAGTTCAAAGCTTTGTTTCTCCCATCACTACCCTTTTGTGCTTGGTAAAACTTACATTCACACTGCTGACACAAGACTCGAAGTTGTGAACTGGGAAAGTGTGGATGGTTTGACGACTACCCAGTTCCAGTCTTGGACAAAACAGCCAATTCTTTTAGCCACGCTCAATCTCTGGCCCAACCTATTGTGGTACTTTGTTACAAGCTGCCAAACGTCCTCTGTTCTTGAACAAACACATGTAGCTCTGCTGTGAGCAAGACAATTCTTGGATACCTCCATAGGACAGGGTGAGCTCTTTGGCCAAAATAAAAGGTTTAAATAATAATAACTCCATTAATGGAAAGCATATCCAGTATTAAGTGACGTCTCAATGGTTGAGCATAGACAACAGTAACACACCGCCCAGAGAAGCAACTGTGATGACCAGTCCTCGTTAGTATAGTGGACAGTATCTCCGCCTGTCACGCGGAAGACCGGGGTTCGATTCCCCGACGGGGAGTCTTCTTCTTTATCACGACCAAACACCTTGCATAAGCTCGGGCTTTACCGTGGAAGGTGCTGTTAAAGTCAACCTGCCATTCAAGACTCGCTTGATTATTTTTAGCTAATTGCATTTGAAAGATTTTACTTTCAAGAAAGCGTTTGCAATAGGTTTGTAAAAGGTGTTTTTTGAATGTTTGGCCTGAGTCTTTTTTTTTTTGTGGGATTTTCACTGTTCTGTCCAGCGTTTTCCGTTCCGAACGCTTGGAAACAGTGAACAATTTTGCGAAGCAATCAGTTCAAAGCTTTGTTTTTCCCATCACTACCCTTTTGTGCTTGGTAAAACTTACATTCACACCGCTGTCTTGGACAAAACAGCCAATTCTTTTAGCCACGCTCGATCTGTGGCCCAGCCTATTGTGGTACTTTGTTACAAGCTGCCAAACGTCCTCTGTTCTTGAACAAACACATGTAGCTCTGCTGTGAGCAGAGCATCCAAAAATATCAGAAACTCGCAAATGTTCCCCTCCACAGAAATCTTTAGTAAAAGGCGAAAGATTTATGCGTGAATGAAGAGAAACTCGAGCTGTACCCATGAGACGTTGGGACAATGTGCTCCCAAGCACATGCAACCATGCTCAGCAAGGGTAATGTCTGGTGCAGGCTCCTCCCATCCAGCTTATTTTCTTTAAAAAAAAAAACAATAATACAGCCATATCCATTAGAGGAAGGAGCAAATGTAAAAAGAATCTGCCCCATCACCAAATGTCCGCAAACCCTGTCCAAGAGGATGTCACTGAATCCGATAGTATGTCGAAGACCAGTGGTAGTATTCGCATGAGATTTTTATGAACTTCCTGGATGCTAAATGAACAAACCCTTCATCTCCTTGGATTGCGGGTGGATACCTCCATAGGACAGGGTGTGCTCCTTGGCCAAAATAAAAGGCTTAAATAATAATAACTCCATTAATGGAAAGCATATGCAGTATTAAGTGACGTCTCAACGGTTGAGCATAGACAACAGTAACACACCGACCAGAGAAGCAACTGTGATGACCAGTCCTCGTTAGTATAGTGGACAGTATCTCCGCCTGTCACGCGGAAGACCGGGGTTCGATTCCCCGACGGGGAGTCTTCTTCTTTATCACGACCAAACACCTTGCATAAGCTCGGGCTTTACCGTGGAAGGTGCTGTTAAAGTCAACCTGCCATTCAAGACTCGCTTGATTATTTTTAGCTAATTGCATTTGAAAGATTTTACTTTCAAGAAAGCGTTTGCAATAGGTTTGTAAAAGGTGTTTTTTGAATGTTTGGCCTGAGTATTTTTTCTTTTGTGGGATTTTCACTGTTCTGACCAGCGTGTTCCGTTCCGAACGCTTGGAAACAGTGAACAATTTTGCGAAGCAATCAGTTCAAAGCTTTGTTTCTCCCATCACTACCCTTTTGTGCTTGGTAAAACTTACATTCACACCACTGTCTTGGACAAAACAGCCAATTCTTTTAGCCACGCTCGATCTGTGGCCCAGCCTATTGTGGTACTTTGTTACAAGCTGCCAAACGTCCTCTGTTCTTGAACAAACACATGTAGCTCTGCTGTGAGCAAGACAATTCTTGGATACCTCCATAGGACAGGGTGAGCTCTTTGGCCAAAATAAAAGGTTTAAATAATAATAACTCCATTAATGGAAAGCATATCCAGTATTAAGTGACGTCTCAACGGTTGAGCATAGACAACAGTAACACACCGCCCAGAGAAGCAACTGTGATGACCAGTCCTCGTTAGTATAGTGGACAGTATCTCCGCCTGTCACGCGGAAGACCGGGGTTCGATTCCCCGACGGGGAGTCTTCTTCTTTATCACGACCAAACACCTTGCATAAGCTCGGGCTTTACCGTGGAAGGTGCTGTTAAAGTCAACCTGCCGTTCAAGACTCGCTTGATTATTTTTAGCTAATTGCATTTGAAAGATTTTACTTTCAAGAAAGCGTTTGCAATAGGTTTGTGGAAGGTGTTTTTTGAATGTTTGGCCTGAGTCTTTTTTTTGTGTGGGATTTTCACTGTTCTGACCAGCGTGTTCCGTTCCGAACGCTTGGAAACAGTGAATAATTTTGCGAAGCAATCAGTTCAAAGCTTTGTTTCTCCCATCACTACCCTTTTGTGCTTGGTAAAACTTACATTCACACCGTTGCTTGGACAAAACAGCCAATTCTTTTAGCCACGCTCGATCTGTGACCCAGCCTATTGTGGTACTTTGTTACAAGCTGCCAAACGTCCTCTGTTCTTGAACAAACACATGTAGCTCTGCTGTGAGCAGAGCATCCAAAAATATCAGAAACTCGCAAATGTTCCCCTCCACGGAAATCTTTAGTAAAAGGCGAAAGATTTATGCGTGAATGAAGAGAAACTCGAGCTGTACCCATGAGACGTTGGGACAATGTGGTCCCAAGCACATGCAACAATGCAAGGGTAATGTCTGGTGCAGGCTCCTCCCATCCAGCTTATTTTCTTTTTTAAAAAAAACAATAATACAGCCATATCCATTAGAGGAAGGAGCAAATGTAAAAAGAATCTGCCCCATCACCAAATGTCCGCAAACCCTGTCCAAGAGGATGTCACTGAATCCGATATTATGTCGAAGACCAGTGGTAGTATTCGCATGAGATT
The DNA here is from genome assembly GCF_051911475.1 of Siphateles boraxobius. Taxonomy (NCBI): domain Eukaryota; kingdom Metazoa; phylum Chordata; class Actinopteri; order Cypriniformes; family Leuciscidae; genus Siphateles; species Siphateles boraxobius. The sequence goes on along the minus strand of NW_027508888.1, from coordinate 93,593 downwards.
TTTATGAACTTCCTGGATGCTAAATGAACAAACCCTTCATCTCCTTGGATTGCGGGTGGATACTTTTAGCCACGCATGATCTGTGGCCCAGCCTATTGTGGTACTTTGTTACAAGCTGCCAAACGTCCTCTGTTCTTGAACAAACACATGTAGCTCTGCTGTGAGCAGAGCATCCAAAAATATCAGAAACTCGCAAATGTTCCCCTCCACGGAAATCTTTAGTAAAAGGCGAAAGATTTATGCGTGAATGAAGAGAAACTCGAGCTGTACCCATGAGACGTTGGGACAATGTGGTCCCAAGCACATGCAACCATGCAAGGGTAATGTCTGGTGCAGGCTCCTCCCATCCAGCTTATTTTCTTTTTTTTTTAAAAACAATAATACAGCCATATCCATTAGAGGAAGGAGCAAATGTAAAAAGAATCTGCCCCATCACCAAATGTCCGCAAACCCTGTCCAAGAGGATGTCACTGAATCCGATAGTATGTCGAAGACCAGTGGTAGTATTCGCATGAGATTTTTATGAACTTCCTGGATGCTAAATGAACAAACCCTTCATCTCCTTGGATTGCGGGTGGATACTTTTAGCCACGCACGATCTGTGGCCCAGCCTATTGTGGTACTTTGTTACAAGCTGCCAAACGTCCTCTGTTCTTGAACAAACACATGTAGCTCTGCTGTGAGCAGAGCATCCAAAAATATCAGAAACTCGCAAATGTTCCCCTCCACGGAAATCTTTAGTAAAAGGCGAAAGATTTATGCGTGAATGAAGAGAAACTCGAGCTGTACCCATGAGACGTTGGGACAATGTGGTCCCAAGCACATGCAACCATGCTCAGCAAGGGTAATGTCTGGTGCAGGCTCCTCCCATCCAGCTTATTTTCTTTAAAAAAAAAAACAATAATACAGCCATATCCATTAGAGGAAGGAGCAAATGTAAAAAGAATCTGCCCCATCACCAAATGTCCGCAAACCCTGTCCAAGAGGATGTCACTGAATCCGATAGTATGTCGAAGACCAGTGGTAGTATTCGCATGAGATTTTTATGAACTTCCTGGATGCTAAATGAACAAACCCTTCATCTCCTTGGATTGCGGGTGGATACTTTTAGCCACGCACGATCTGTGGCCCAGCCTATTGTGGTACTTTGTTACAAGCTGCCAAACGTCCTCTGTTCTTGAACAAACACATGTAGCTCTGCTGTGAGCAGAGCATCCAAAATTATCAGAAACTCGCAAATGTTCCCCTCCACGGAAATCTTTAGTAAAAGGCGAAAGATTTATGCGTGAATGAAGAGAAACTCGAGCTGTACCCATGAGACGTTGGGACAATGTGGTCCCAAGCACATGCAACCATGCTCAGCAAGGGTAATGTCTGGTGCAGGCTCCTCCCATCCAGCTTATTTTCTTTAAAAAAAAACAATAATACAGCCATATCCATTAGAGGAAGGAGCAAATGTAAAAAGAATCTGCCCCATCACCAAATGTCCGCAAACCCTGTCCAAGAGGATGTCACTGAATCCGATAGTATGTCGAAGACCAGTGGTAGTATTCGCATGAGATTTTTATGAACTTCCTGGATGCTAAATGAACAAACCCTTCATCTCCTTGGATTGCGGGTGGATACCTCCATAGGACAGGGTGAGCTCCTTGGCCAAAATAAAAGGCTTAAATAATAATAACTCCATTAATGGAAAGCATATCCAGTATTAAGTGACGTCTCAACGGTTGAGCATAGACAACAGTACCGTACCGCCCAGAGAAGCAATTGGGATGACCAGTCCTCGTTAGTATAATGGACAGTATCTCCGCCTGTCACGCGGAAGACCGGGGTTCGATTAGTCTTCTTCTTTATCACGACCAAACACCTTGCATAAGCTCAGGCTTTACCGTGGAAGGCGCTGTTAAAGTCAACCTGCCGTTCAAGACTCACTTGATTATGTTTAGCTAATTGCATTTGAAAGATTTTACTTTCAAGAAAGCGTTTGCAATAGGTTTGTAAAAGGTGTTTTTTGAATGTTTGGCCTGAGTCTTTTTTTGTTGTTGCATTTTCACTGTTCTGACCAGTGTGTTGCGTTCCGAACGCTTGGAAACAGTGAATAATGTTGCGAAACAATCGGTTCAAAGCTTTGTTTCTCCCATCACTACCCTTTTGTGCTTGGTAAAACTTACATTCACACTGCTGACACAAGACTCGAAGTTGTGAACTGGGAAAGTGTGGATGGTTTGACGACTACCCAGTTCCAGTCTTGGACAAAACAGCCAATTCTTTTAGCCACGCTCAATCTCTGGCCCAACCTATTGTGGTACTTTGTTACAAGCTGCCAAACGTCCTCTGTTCTTGAACAAACACATGTAGCTCTGCTGTGAGCAAGACAATTCTTGGATACCTCCATAGGACAGGGTGAGCTCTTTGGCCAAAATAAAATGTTTAAATAATAATAACTCCATTAATGGAAAGCATATCCAGTATTAAGTGACGTCTCAACGGTTGAGCATAGACAACAGTAACACACCGCCCAGAGAAGCAACTGTGATGACCAGTCCTCGTTAGTATAGTGGACAGTATCTCCGCCTGTCACGCGGAAGACCGGGGTTCGATTAGTCTTCTTCTTTATCACGGCCAAACACCTTGCATAAGCTCAGGCTTTACCGTGGAAGGCGCTGTTAAAGTCAACCTGCCGTTCAAGACTCACTTGATTATGTTTAGCTAATTGCATTTGAAAGGTTTTACTTTCAAGAAAGCGTTTGCAATAGGTTTGTAAAAGGTGTTTTTTGAATTTTTGGCCTGAGTCTTTTTTTGTTGTTGCATTTTCACTGTTCTGACCAGTGTGTTGCGTTCCGAACGCTTGGAAACAGTGAATAATGTTGCGAAACAATCGGTTCAAAGCTTTGTTTCTCCCATCACTACCCTTTTGTGCTTGGTAAAACTTACATTCACACTGCTGACACAAGACTCGAAGTTGTGAACTGGGAAAGTGTGGATGGTTTGACGACTACCCAGTTCCAGTCTTGGACAAAACAGCCAATTCTTTTAGCCACGCTCAATCTCTGGCCCAACCTATTGTGGTACTTTGTTACAAGCTGCCAAACGTCCTCTGTTCTTGAACAAACACATGTAGCTCTGCTGTGAGCAAGACAATTCTTGGATACCTCCATAGGACAGGGTGAGCTCTTTGGCCAAAATAAAAGGTTTAAATAATAATAACTCCATTAATGAAAGCATATCCAGTATTAAGTGACGTCTCAACGGTTGAGCATAGACAACAGTAACACACCGCCCAGAGAAGCAACTGTGATGACCAGTCCTCGTTAGTATAGTGGACAGTATCTCCGCCTGTACAGGGAAGACCGGGGTTCGATTCCCCGACGGGGAGTCTTCTTCTTTATCACGACCAAACACCTTGCATAAGCTCGGGCTTTACCGTGGAAGGTGCTGTTAAAGTCAACCTGCCGTTCAAGACTCGCTTGATTATTTTTAGCTAATTGCATTTGAAAGATTTTACTTTCAAGAAAGCGTTTGCAATAGGTTTGTAAAAGGTGTTTTTTGAATGTTTGGCCTGAGTCTTTTTTCTTTTGTGGGATTTTCACTGTTCTGACCAGCGTGTTCCGTTCCGAACGCTTGGAAACAGTGAATAATTTTGCGAAGCAATCAGTTCAAAGCCTTGTTTCTCCCATCACTACCCTTTGGTGCTTGGTAAAACTTACATTCACACCGCTGTCTTGGACAAAACAGCCAATTCTTTTAGCCACGCTCGATCTTTGGCCCAGCCTATTGTGGTACTTTGTTACAAGCTGCCAAACGTCCTCTGTTCTTGAACAAACACATGTAGCTCTGCTGCGAACAGAGCATCCAAAAATATAAGAAACTCGCAAATGTTCCCCTCCACGGAAATCTTTAGTAAAAGGCGAAAGATTTATGCGTGAATGAAGAGAAACTCGAGCTGTACCCATGAGACGTTGGGACAATGTGGTTCCAAGCACATGCAACCATGCTCAGCAAGGGTAATGTCTGGTGCAGGCTCCTCCCATCCAGCTTATTTTCTTTAAAAAAAAAAAAACAATAATACAGCCATATCCATTAGAGGAAGGAGCAAATGTAAAAAGAATCTGCCCCATCACCAAATGTCCGCAAACCCTGTCCAAGAGGATGTCACTGAATCCGATAGTATGTCGAAGACCAGTGGTAGTATTCGCATGAGATTTTTATGAACTTCCTGGATGCTAAATGAACAAACCCTTCATCTCCTTGGATTGCGGGTGGATACCTCCATAGGACAGGGTGAGCTCCTTGGCCAAAATAAAAGGCTTAAATAATAATAACTCCATTAATGGAAAGCATATCCAGTATTAAGTGACGTCTCAACGGTTGAGCATGGACAACAGTACCGTACCGCCCAGAGAAGCAGTTGGGATGACCAGTCCTCGTTAGTATAGTGGACAGTATCTCCGCCTGTCACGCGGAAGACCGGGGTTCGATTCCCCGACGGGGAGTCTTCTTCTTTATCACAACCAAACACCTTGCATAAGCTCGGGTTTTACCGTGGAAGGTGCTGTTAAAGTCAACCTGCCGTTCAAGACTCGCTTGATTATTTTTAGCTAATTGCATTTGAAAGATTTTACTTTCAAGAAAGCGTTTGCAATAGGTTTGTAAAAGGTGTTTTTTGAATGTTTGGCCTTAGTCTTTTTTTTTTGTGGGATTTTCACTGTTCTGACCAGCATGTTCCGTTCCGAACGCTTGGAAACAGTGAATAATTTTGCGAAGCAATCAGTTCAAAGCTTTGTTTCTCCCATCACTACCCTTTTGTGCTTGGTAAAACTTACATTCACACCGCTGTCTTGGACAAAACAGCCAATTCTATAATATATATATAATAAATAATAATAACTCCATTAATGGAAAGCATATCCAGTATTAAGTGACGTCTCAACGGTTGAGCATAGACAACAGTAACACACCGCCCAGAGAAGCAACAGTGATGACCAGTCCTCGTTAGTATAGTGGACAGTATCTCCGCCTGTCATGCGGAAGACCGGGGTTCGATTCCCCGACGGGGAGTATTCTTCTTTATCACGACCAAACACCTTGCATAAGCTCGGGCTTTACCGTGGAAGGTGCTGTTAAAGTCAACCTGCCGTTCAAGACTCGCTTGATTATTTGTAGCTAATTGCATTTGAAAGATTTTACTTTCAAGAAAGCGTTTGCAATAGGTTTGTAAAAGGTGTTTTTTAAATGTTTGGCCTGAGTCTTTTTTTTTTTGTGGGATTTTCACTGTTCTGACCAGCGTGTTCCGTTCCGAACGCTTGGAAACAGTGAATAATTTTGCGAAGCAATCAGTTCAAAGCTTTGTTTCTCCCATCACTACCCTTTTGTGCTTGGTAAAACTTACATTCACACCGCTGTCTTGGACAAAACAGCCAATTCTTTTAGCCACGCTCGATCTGTGGCCCAGCCTATTGTGGTACTTTGTTACAAGCTGCCAAACGTCCTCTGTTCTTGAACAAACACATGTAGCTCTGCTGTGAGCAGAGCATCCAAAAATATCAGAAACTCGCAAATGTTCCCCTCCACGGAAATCTTTAGTAAAAGGCGAAAGATTTGTGCGTGAATGAAGAGAAACTCGAGCTGTACCCATGAGACATTGGGACAATGTGGTCCCAAGCACATGCAACCATGCTCAGCAAGGGTAATGTCTGGTGCAGGCTCCTCCCATCCAGCTTATTTTCTTTTAAAAAAAACAATAATACAGCCATATCCATTAGAGGAAGGAGCAAATGTAAAAAGAATCTGCCCCATCACCAAATGTCCGCAAACCCTGTCCAAGAGGATGTCACTGAATCCGATAGTATGTCGAAGACCAGTGGTAGTATTCGCATGACATTTTTATGAACTTCCTGGATGCTAAATGAACAAACCCTTCATCTCCTTGGATTGCGGGTGGATACCTCCATAGGACAGGGTGAGCTCCTTGGCCAAAATAAAAGGCTTAAATAATAATAACTCCATTAATGGAAAGCATATACAGTATTAAGTGACGTCTCAACGGTTGAGCATAGACAACAGTACCGTACCGCCCAGAGAAGCAATTGGGATGACCAGTCCTCGTTAGTATAGTGGACAGTATCTCCGCCTGTCACGCGGAAGACCGGGGTTCGATTAGTCTTCTTCTTTATCACGACCAAACACCTTGCATAAGCTCAGGCTTTACCGTGGAAGGCGCTGTTAAAGTCAACCTGCCAATTCAAGACTCACTTGATTATGTTTAGCTAATTGCATTTGAAAGATTTTACTTTCAAGAAAGCGTTTGCAATAGGTTTGTAAAAGGTGTTTTTTGAATGTTTGGCCTGAGTCATTTTTTTTGTTGCATTTTCACTGTTCTGACCAGTGTGTTGCGTTCCGAACGCTTGGAAACAGTGAATAATGTTGCGAAACAATCGGTTCAAAGCTTTTTTTCTCCCATCACTACCCTTTTGTGCTTGGTAAAACTTACATTCACACTGCTGACACAAGACTCGAAGTTGTGAACTGGGAAAGTGTGGATGGTTTGACGACTACCCAGTTCCAGTCTTGGACAAAACAGCCAATTCTTTTAGCCACGCTCAATCTCTGGCCCAACCTATTGTGGTACTTTGTTACAAGCTGCCAAACGTCCTCTGTTCTTGAACAAACACATGTAGCTCTGCTGTGAGCAAGACAATTCTGGATACCTCCATAGGACAGGGTGAGCTCCTTGGCCAAAATAAAAGGTTTAAATAATAATAACTCCATTAATGGAAAGCATATCCAGTATTAAGTGACGTCTCAACTGTTGAGCATAGACAACAGTAAAAGACCGCCCAGAGAAGCAACTGTGATGACCAGTCCTCGTTAGTATAGTGGACAGGATCTCCGCCTGTCACACGGAAGACCGGGGTTCGATTCCCTGACGGGGAGTCTTCTTCTTTATCATGACCAAACACCTTGCATAAGCTCGGGCTTTACCGTGGAAGGTGCTGTTAAAGTCAACCTGCCGTTCAAGACTCGCGTGATTATGTTTAGCTAATTGCATTTGAAAGATTTTACTTTCAAGAAAGCGTTTGCAATAGGTTTGTAAAAGGTGTTTTTTGAATGTTTGGCCTGAGTCTTTTTTTTTTTGTGGCATTTTCACTGTTCTGACCAGCGTGTTCCGTTCCGAACGCTTGGAAACAGTGAATAATTTTGCGAAGCAATCAGTTCAAAGCTTTGTTTCTCCCATCACTACCCTTTTGTGCTTGGTAAAACTTACATTCAAGCCGCTGTCTTGGACAAAACAGCCAATTCTTTTAGCCACGCTCGATCTGTGGCCCAGCCTATTGTGGTACTTTGTTACAAGCTGCCAAACGTCCTGTGTTCTTGAACAAACACATGTAGCTCTCCTGTGAGAAGAGCATCCAAAAATATCAGAAACTCTCAAATGTTCCCCTCCACGGAAATCTTTAGTAAAAGGCGAAAGATTTATGCGTGAATGAAGAGAAACTCGAGCTGTACCCATGAGACGTTGGGACAATGTGGTCGCAAGCACATGCAACCATGCTCAGCAAGGGTAATGTCTGGTGCAGGCTCCTCCCATCCAGCTTATTTTCTTTAAAAAAAAAAACAATAATACAGCCATATCCATTAGAGGAAGGAGCAAATGTAAAAAGAATCTGCCCCATCACCAAATGTCTGCAAACCCTGTCCAAGAGGATGTCACTGAATCCGATAGTATGTCGAAGACCAGTGGTAGTATTCGCATGAGATTTTTATGAACTTCCTGGATGCTAAATGAACAAACCCTTCATCTCCTTGGATTGCGGGTGGATACCTCCATAGGACAGGGTGAGCTCCTTGGCCAAAATAAAAGGCTTAAATAATTATAACTCCATTAATGGAAAGCATATCCAGTATTAAGTTACGTCTCAACGGTTGAGCATAGACAACAGTAACGTACCACCCAGAGAAGGCACTGTGATGATCATTCCTAGTTAGTATAGTGGACAGTATCTCCGCCTGTCACCCGGTAGAGCGGGGTTCAATTCCCCGACGGGGAGTCTTCTCCTTTATCATGACCAAACACCTTGCATAAGCTCAGGCTTTACCGTGGAAGGCGCTGTTAAAGTCAACCTGCCGTTCAAGACTCATTTGATTATGTTTAGCTAATTGCATTTGAAAGATTTTACTTTCAAGAAAGCGTTTGCAATAGGTTTGTAAAATTTGTTTTTTGAATGTTTGGCCTGAGTCTTTTTTTTTTGTGGCATTTTCACTGTTCTGACCAGCGTGTTCCGTTCCGAACGCTTGGAAACAGTGAATAATTTTGCGAAGCAATCAGTTCAAAGCTTTGTTTCTCCCATCACTACCCTTTTGTGCTTGGTAAAACTTACATTAACACCGCTGTCTTGGATATAACAGCCAATTATTTTAGCCACGCTCGATCTGTGGCCCAGCCTATTGTGGTACTTTGTTACAAGCTGCCAAACGTCCTCTGTTCTTGAACAAACACATGTAGCTCTGCTGTGAGCAGAGCATCCAAAAATATCAGAAAATCTAAAATGTTCCCCTCCACGGAAATCTTTAGTAAAAGGCGAAAGATTTATGCGTGAATGAAGAGAAACTCGAGCTGTACCCATGAGACGTTGGGACAATGTGGTCGCAAGCACATGCAACCATGCTCAGCAAGGGTAATGTCTGGTGCAGGCTCCTCCCATCCAGCTTATTTTCTTTTAAAAAAAAAACAATAATACAGCCATATCCATTAGAGGAAGGAGCAAATGTAAAAAGAATCTGCCCCATCACCAAATGTCCGCAAACCCTGTCCAAGAGGATGTCACTGAATCCGATAGTATGTCGAAGACCAGTGGTAGTATTCGCATGAGATTTTTATGAACTTCCTGGATGCTAAATGAACAAACCCTTCATCTCCTTGGATTGCGGGTGGATACCTCCATAGGACAGGGTGAGCTCCTTGGCCAAAATAAAAGGCTTAAATAATTATAACTCCATTAATGGAAAGCATATCCAGTATTAAGTGACGTCTCAACGGTTGAGCATAGACAACAGTACCGTACCGCCCAGAGAAGCCACTGTGATGACCAGTCCTTGTTAGTATAGTGGACAGTATCTCCGCCTGACACGCGGAAGACCGGGGTTCAATTCCCCGACGGGGAGTCTTCTCCTTTATCATGACCAAACACCTTGCATAAGCTCAGGCTTTACCGTGGAAGGCGCTGTTAAAGTCAACCTGCCGTTCAAGACTCACTTGATTATGTTTAGCTAATTGCATTTGAAAGATTTTACTTTCAAGAAAGCGTTTGCAATAGGTTTGTAAAAGGTGTTTTTTGAATGTTTGGCCTGAGTCTTTTTTTTTGTGGCATTTTCACTGTTCTGACCAGCGTGTTCCGTTCCGAATGCTTGGAAACAGTGAACAATTTTGCGAAGCAATCAGTTCAAAGCAAGGTTATAATCCTTAACGAAAACGAACGAAAAAACGAAAACTAGGTGGGAAAAAACATTGTCGTTAACTAAAATAAAAATAAAAACGAGGCATTACAAAAAAACGATAACTAACTAAAACTGTAATGTGTGTTTGGCAAAACTAACTAAAATAAAATAAAATAATAGAGTAAATGTCCTTAGTTTTCGTCTTTGTAAATGTCTTTCATTTTTAACGCTATTTAAAACACGCAGTGTATTCGTTCAGCTGCATTTCCTTTCGCTGCTCTCCCTCCTTCTCTCTGTCACATGCACGCGCACACACACACACACACACACACACACACAGCCCCTCCCCTCCGTGCACACCGCGTCTCCATGAAAACGAGGGTTCGACGTTGAAAGCAAGTTCGCGAAAGGTTGGTATCTCGTGAACACCTTTACACAATCACACATTAAAAAGTGGTGCAAAAATATTTTTAATTCTGAATACATTATTGTCTGTGTGTTAATGTCGACCCGAGAAGCGATTGCGCCTTCTTTAGAAAGTTAACAAGTCGCAAATTTGAGGTAAAATGCACTTGGGTTGTCGATATCAAATATATAAGCTGTGATTCAAATATTAAATAATGTTATGTCATTATTCAATACAGATGAGTAGCCGGTCCGACATTAATTTTATGGCCCGCGTCATGCAAAAGATGAATGCACTTTTTATTTTATTTTTAGTTCAAAGGTTGTGCGAATGTTAGACAGTGTGCCTTATATGTAGCCTATATGTTTAATACCGCGGAGTCGGACGCTTTGGATAATCCGTGGGTCAATTAATAAAAAATAACACTTATCATCGTCATTGCGATGTGTGTGGAATGTTTAATGTAGCATTATATAGCTACTTGATATCTCCGAAATGTAACCATTAACTTTATAAGCGCAACAAATAGCGAAACAAGCGGTAAAGCTGTCAGTTTGTGTGTGCACGCAGAGCTCGTGCATTCAGAGCTGCGCACTTTCAATTGCGTAATTTAAATATCACACTTTAATTATTTATAGCTCATAACTTATAAAAAATAAAATAAAACAAGGTGTTATTACTATATGACAAATGATAGACAGCTATACAGCGCGCAAGGACTGAATTGAGCTCTCTTTCGCGTCTGAATGGACAAATACACAGCATTATGTATAAATGTCCGTTTTGGAGAGTATTCATGCAAACACAGTCAGTTATGTCTTTACAGAACATACAGTTGTGAGAATATCGGATGTGCATCAGTGCAATTGGATCTGCACTCGGTCTTAAAGTGACAGTGCGTAATAAACCTAATGCCGTCTGTGCACTTAATATCAATCAAACAACAAAATAAAAAGAGAAAAGAATTCACTGCTCTTTAATGAGAAATAGCCTGTATTTGCTCAATGATTTTTCTCCATGTATTTTGAGTTTTTTAATACCCTTGAGTATTATTTTTGTTTTAATACATTTATAATCTACTTTTTTGTTCCAGATTTTTTTAATTTTTATTTTCATATTCAGTATTACTTTAAATCGGACAAAGACTAGCAATACTTACCTTGCAAGGAGGTTTTTAATACTCTGTTTGGGTATGAACTCTTTTTTTGTGCTTAATTTTAATAATTAATATTGCTAGAAAACTGTTAATCCACTTTTTTGTTCCAGATTTTGTTTCACGTTCAGTATTAGCCTACTTTAAATAGGACAAACACTAGCAAGACTTACCTAGCAAGATAGGCAATACACAATATTTCGTACTTATTTAGAAATGCAGTTTATGTCGTCTTTAGTCTATTTGCTATTTAGTTTTTTTTCCTGGCACACGTCACTTACACATTTTGCACTTTACTGCGGAGTCTTGTGCAGACTGTTTACATATTTGTGCCCATATGTACATTTTATGTACTGGTTTTATTGTTGAAATGATATTTCTAAAATTGTATGATGTTTTCGTTGAGTTATTATTACACAATTCTTTTTCTGACCTTTTTGAATCTTGCCCCTGACAAATAACCCAAAATCCAAAAAAAGACTAAAACTAACATTAAAACTAATAAAAACTAAACTAAAACTAAGCATTTTCAAAAAATAAAAACTAAACTAAACTAGCAAACCCTCTTTAAAAACTAATTAAAACTAAACTGAATTTGAAAACCAAAATTCAAAACGAAATAAAAATAAAAACTAATGAAAAATGCAAAACTATAATAACTTTGGTTCAAAGCTTTGTTTCTCCCATCACTACCCTTTTGTGCTTGGTAAAACTTACATTCACACCGCTGTCTTGGACAAAACAGCCAATTCTTTTAGCCACGCTCGATCTATGGCCCGGCCTATTGTGGTACTTTGTTACAAGCTGCCAAACGTCCTCTGTTCTTGAACAAACACATGTAGCTCTGTTGTGAGCAGAGCATCCAAAAATATCAGAAACTCTCAAATGTTCCCCTCCACGGAAATCTTTAGTAAAAGGCGAAAGATTTATGCGTGAATGAAGAGAAACTCGAGCTGTACCCATGAGACGTTGGGACAATGTGGTCGCAAGCACATGCAACCATGCTCAGCAAGGGTAATGTCTGGTGCAGGCTCCTCCCATCCAGCTTATTTTCTTTAAAAAAAAAAACAATAATACAGCCATATCCATTAGAGCAGAGGTTTTCAAACTGTGGGTCGCGACCCATTTGTGGGTCGCAGATTGGGAAGAGGTGGGTCGCGCAATCACTTTTGCAGCTGCAGCTGAATTTACGTTTCATGAGTGACACATACAAACAGGTTGCACGTTGAACCAACGTTAAATAGAAATCGCTATATTGCTTAGAGCGATTTAAAGTTAGATAAATGTCAGTATTGTGTTTCATGAAGCGCGCGCTTGCGACTTGTTGTGATAACAATTTTCACCGTCTCAGAGCGGCTTCGGTTCATTAAGCGTTAAAAAAATGTTTGGTGCGCATTATTAACGAGAAGAAACTCGTTTACTCCAATCACTGCACTGCATTCTGCATGAGATCGCATTACACCGGAGAATTCAAATGTCACGAAAGGTTGATTCAGGTCTGGGCTGCGTTTCCCAGAAGCATCGTGAGCTAAGTTGTTTGTAGAGACCATTGGTGGCAATGGTTCTGCGATCTACTCAGGCATACGATGCTTTTGGGAAACGCATTAATCTCTGTCGTCTGTTCAACACAGCGCTGTTGTCTTTCAGAGATATGGTCGTCGTAAGAGTGCGTTGTTTTGTGTTCCCTCGCATGCATTATGATACCTACCAACGCATAAGGAAAATACATATTTAAAAGGTAATTAAAATTTATACACACGAGCACGAAAGCGTTTTCTGCGCTGAACAACGCAATGAGTTTAACAACACTCGCAGCATAAATAGGCTATTAGTATTGAAATTCTAGGTCCTGGGCATAGCCTACTGTCAAATAAAATTATTAGTATATAATATATATATATATATATATATATTTTATATTCTGATTTTTTTGTCATATCAAACCTTTGGTTAAGATTAAGCTAACTTAATCTTTTTCATTTATTTAAATTTGTTTTGCCATGTTTGGGTAAATCAGTTGAGGCAGCAGACAAAAACTACTCAGTATTCTTCACATTATTTCAACAGCCATAAGGCTACTATTTTAATTCTCAAACTTTTTCTAATGTATGTACCATAAGTTTATTGCAATTAAACTTATATGTCATACTATGACAAGAAAAACTGCTCTAAAGAGAACTAACGCCTCCCACCCCACATTCATGCTTTAAAATTATTTAGGTGGGTCTTGAGATAGATTATTCTTGTCTACGTGGGTCCTGGAATGGACAAGTTTGGGAACCCCTGCATTAGAGGAAGGAGCAAATGTAAAAAGAATCTGCCCCATCACCAAATGTCCGCAAACCCTGTCCAAGAGGATGTCACTGAATCCGATAATATGTCGAAGACCAGTGGTAGTATTCGCATGAGATTTTTATGAACTTCCTGGATGCTAAATGAACAAACCCTTCATCTCCTTGGATTGCGGGTGGATACCTCCATAGGACAGGGTGAGCTCCTTGGCCAAAATAAAAGGCTTAAATAATAATAACTCCATTAATGGAAAGCATATCCAGTATTAAGTGACGTCTCAACGGTTGAGCATAGACAACAGTACCGTACCGCCCAGAGAAGCAATTGGGATGACCAGTCCTTGTTAGTATAGTGGACAGTATCTCCGCCTGTCACGCGGAAGACCGGGGTTCGATTAGTCTTCTTCTTTATCACGACCAAACACCTTGCATAAGCTCAGGCTTTACCGTGGAAGGCGCTGTTAAAGTCAACCTGCCGTTCAAGACTCACTTGATTATGTTTAGCTAATTGCATTTGAAAGATTTTACTTTCAAGAAAGCGTTTGCAATAGGTTTGTAAAAGGTGTTTTTTGAATGTTTTGCCTGCGTCTTTTTTTTTTGTGGCATTTTCACTGTTCTGACCAGCGTGTTCCGTTCCGAACGCTTGGAAACAGTGAATAATTTTGCGAAGCAATCGGTTCAAAGCTTTGTTTCTCCCATCACTACCCTTTTGTGCTTGGTAAAACTTACATTCACACTGCTGCCTTGGACAAAACAGCCAACTCTTTTAGCCACGCTCTTTAGTAAATCTTTAATAAAAGGCGAAAGATTTATGCGTGAATGAAGAGAAACTCGAGCTGTACCCATGAGACGTTGGGACAATGTGGTCGCAAGCACATGCAACCATGCTCAGCAAGGGTAATGTGTGGTGCAGGCTCCTCCCATCCAGCTTATTTTCTTTAAAAAAAAAACAGTAATATAGCCATATCCATTAGAGGAAGGAGCAAATGTAAATAGAATCTGCCCCATAACCAAATGTCCGCAAACCCTGTCCGAGAGGATGTCACTTAATCCGATAGTATGTCGAAGACCAGTGGTAGTATTCGCATGAGATTTTTATGAACTTCCTGGATGCTAAATGAACAAACCCTTCATCTCCTTGGATTGCGGGGGGATACCTCCATAGGACAGGGTGAGCTCCTTGGCCAAAATAAAAGGCTTAAATAATAATAACTCCATTAATGGAAAGCATATCCAGTATTAAGTGACGTCTCAACGGTTGAGCATAGACAACAGTACCGTACCGCCCAGAGAAGCAATTGGGATGACCAGTCCTTGTTAGTATAGTGGACAGTATCTCCGCCTGTCACGCGGAAGACCGGGGTTCGATTAGTCTTCTTCTTTATCACGACCAAACACCTTGCATAAGCTCAGGCTTTACCGTGGAAGGCGCTGTTAAAGTCAACCTGCCGTTCAAGACTCACTTGATTATGTTTAGCTAATTGCATTTGAAAGATTTTACTTTCAAGAAAGCGTTTGCAATAGGTTTGTAAAAGGTGTTTTTTGAATGTTTTGCCTGCGTCTTTTTTTTTTGTGGCATTTTCACTGTTCTGACCAGCGTGTTCCGTTCCGAACGCTTGGAAACAGTGAATAATTTTGCGAAGCAATCGGTTCAAAGCTTTGTTTCTCCCATCACTACCCTTTTGTGCTTGGTAAAACTTACATTCACACTGCTGCCTTGGACAAAACAGCCAACTCTTTTAGCCACGCTCTTTAGTAAATCTTTAATAAAAGGCGAAAGATTTATGCGTGAATGAAGAGAAACTCGAGCTGTACCCATGAGACGTTGGGACAATGTGGTCGCAAGCACATGCAACCATGCTCAGCAAGGGTAATGTGTGGTGCAGGCTCCTCCCATCCAGCTTATTTTCTTTAAAAAAAAACAGTAATATAGCCATATCCATTAGAGGAAGGAGCAAATGTAAATAGAATCTGCCCCATAACCAAATGTCCGCAAACCCTGTCCGAGAGGATGTCACTTAATCCGATAGTATGTCGAAGACCAGTGGTAGTATTCGCATGAGATTTTTATGAACTTCCTGGATGCTAAATGAACAAACCCTTCATCTCCTTGGATTGCGGGGGGATACCTCCATAGGACAGGGTGAGCTCCTTGGCCAAAATAAAAGGCTTAAATAATAACAACTCCATTAATGGAAAGCATATCCAGTATTAAGTGACGTCTCAACGGTTGAGCATAGACAGCAGTGCGGTACCGCCCAGAGAAGTTACTGTGATGGCCAGTCCTCGTTAGTATAGTGGACAGTATCTCCGCCTGTCACGCGGAAGACCGGGGTTCGATTCCCCGACGGGGAGTCTTCTTCTTTATCACGACCAAACACCTTGCATAAGCTCAGGCTTTACCGTGGAAGGCGCTGTTAAAGTCAACCTGCCTTTCAAGACTCACTTGATTATGTTTAGCTAATTGCATTTTAAAAATTTTACTTTCAAGAAAGCATTTGCAATAGGTTTGTAAAATGTGTTTTTTGAATGTTTGGCCTGAGTCTTTTTTTTTTTTGTGGCATTTTCACTGTTCTGACCAGCGTGTTGCGTTCCGAACGCTTGGAAACAGTGAATAATGTTGCGAAACAATCGGTTCAAAGCTTTGTTTCTCCCATCACTACCCTTTTGTGCTTGGTAAAACTTACATTCACACCGCTGTCTTGGACAAAACAGCCAATTCTTTTAGCCACGCTCGATCTGTGGCCCGGCCTATTGTGGTACTTTGTTACAAGCTGCCAAACGTCCTCTGTTCTTGAACAAACACATGTAGCTCTGCTGTGAGAAGAGCATCCCAAAATATCAGAAACTCTCAAATGTTCCCCTCCACGGAAATCTTTAGTAAAAGGCGAAAGATTTATGCGTGAATGAAGAGAAACTCGAGCTGTACCCATGATACGTTGGGACAATGTGGTCGCAAGCACATGCAACCATGCTCAGCAAGGGTAATGTCTGGTGCAGGCTCCTCCCATCCAGCTTATTTTCTTTAAAAGAAAAAACAATAATACAGCCATATCCATTAGAGGAAGGAGCAAATGTAAAAAGAATCTGCCCCATCACCAAATGTCCGCAAACCCTGTCCAAGAGGATGTCACTGAATCCGATAATATGTCGAAGACCAGTGGTAGTATTCGCATGAGATTTTTATGAACTTCCTGGATGCTAAATGAACAAACCCTTCATCTCCTTGGATTGCGGGTGGATACCTCCATAGGACAGGGTGAGCTCCTTGGCCAAAATAAAAGGCTTAAATAATAATAACTCCATTAATGGAAAGCATATCCAGTATTAAGTGACGTCTCAACGGTTGAGCATAGACAACAGTACCGTACCGCCCAGAGAAGCAATTGGGATGACCAGTCCTCGTTAGTATAGTGGACAGTATCTCCGCCTGTCACGCGGAAGACCGGGGTTCGATTAGTCTTCTTCTTTATCACGACCAAACACCTTGCATAAGCTCAGGCTTTACCGTGGAAGGCGCTGTTAAAGTCAACCTGCCGTTCAAGACTCACTTGATTATGTTTAGCTAATTGCATTTGAAAGATTTTACTTTCAAGAAAGCGTTTGCAATAGGTTTGTAAAAGGTGTTTTTTGAATGTTTTGCCTGCGTCTTTTTTTTTTGTGGCATTTTCACTGTTCTGACCAGCGTGTTCCGTTCCGAACGCTTGGAAACAGTGAATAATTTTGCGAAGCAATCGGTTCAAAGCTTTGTTTCTCCCATCACTACCCTTTTGTGCTTGGTAAAACTTACATTCACACCGCTGTCTTGGACAAAACAGCCAATTCTTTTAGCCACGCTCGATCTGTGGCCCAGCCTATTGTTGTACTTTGTTACAAGCTGCCAAACGTCCTCTGTTCTTAAACAAACACATGTAGCTCTGCTGTGAGCAGAGCATCCAAAAATATCAGAAACTCGCAACTGTTCCCCTCCACGGAAATCTTTAGTAAAAGGCGAAAGATTTATGCGTGAATGAAGAGATACTCGAGCTGTACCCATGATACGTTGGGACAATGTGGTCTCAAGCACATGCAACCATAATCAGCAAGGGTAATGTCTGGTGCAGGCTCCTCCCATCCAGCTTATTTTCTTTAAAAAAAAAACAATAATACAGCCATATCCATTAGAGGAAGGAGCGAATGTAAAAATAATCTGCCCCATCACCAAATGTCCGCAAACCCTGTCCAAGAGGATGTCACTGAATCCGATAGTATGTCGAAGACCAGTGGTAGTATTCGCATGAGATTTTTATGAACTTCCTGGATGCTAAATGAACAAACCCTTCATCTCCTTGGATTGCGGGTGGATACCTCCATAGGACAGGGTGAGCTCCTTTTCCAAAATAAAAGGCTTAAATAATAATAACTCCATTAATGGAAAGCATATCCAGTATTAAGTGACGTCTCAACGGTTGAGCATAGACAACAGTACCGTACCGCCCAGAGAAGCAACTGTGATGAACAGTCCTCGTTAGTATAGTGGACAGTATCTCCGCCTGTCACGCGGAAAACCGGGGTTCGATTCCCCGATGGGGAGTCTTCTTCTTTATCACGACCAAACACCTTGCATAAGCTCAGGCTTTACCGTGGAAGGCGCTGTTAAAGTCAACCTGCCGTTCAAGACTCACTTGATTATGTTAAGCTAATTGCATTTGAAAAATTTTACTTTCAAGAAAGCGTTTGCAATAGGTTTGTAAAAGGTGTTTTTTGAATGTTTGGCCTGAATCTTTTTTTTGTGGCATTTTCACTGTTCTGACCAGCGTGTTCTGTTCCGAACGCTTGGAAACAGTGAATAATTTTGCGAAGCAATCGGTTCAAAGCTTTGTTTCTCCCATCACTACCCTTTTGTGCTTGGTAAAACTTACATTCACACTGCTGACACAAGACTCGAAGTTGTGAACTGGGAAAGTGTGGATGGTTTGACGACTACCCAGTTCCAGTCTTGGACAAAACAGCCAATTCTTTTAGCCACGCTCGATCTCTGGCCCAGCCTATTGTGGTACTTTGTTACAAGCTGCCAAACGTCCTCTGTTCTTGAACAAACACATGTAACTCTGCTGTGAGCAGAGTATCCAAAAATATCAGAAACTCGCAACTCTCCACGGAAATCTTTAGTAAAAGGCGAAAAATTTATGCGTGAATGAAGAGAAACTCGAGCTGTACCCCATGAGATGTTGGGACAATGTGGTCGCTAGCACATGCAACCATGCTCAGCAAGGGTAATGTCTGGTGCAGGCTCCTCCCATCCAGCTTATTTTCTTTAAAAAAACAAAACAATAATACAGCCATATCCATTAGAGGAAGGAGCAAATGTAAAAAGAATCTGCCCCATCACCAAATGTCCGCAAACCCTGTCCAAGAGGATGTCACTGAATCCGATAGTATGTCGAAGACCAGTGGTAGTATTCACATGAGATTTTTATGAACTTCCTGGATGCTAAATGAACAAATCCTTCATCTCCTTGGATTGCGGGTGGATACCTCCATAGGACAGGGTGAGCTCTTTGGCCAAAATAAAAGGCTTAAATAATAATAACTCCATTAATGGAAAGCATATCCAGTATTAAGTGACGTCTCAACGGTTGAGCATAGACATCAGTACAGTACCGCCCAGAGAAGCAACTGTGATGACCAGTCCTCGTTAGTATAGTGGACAGTATCTCCGCCTGTCACGCGGAAAACCGGGGTTCGATTCCCCGATGGGGAGTCTTCTTCTTTATCACGACCAAACACCTTGCATAAGCTCAGGCTTTACCGTGGAAGGCGCTGTTAAAGTCAACCTGCCGTTCAAGACTCACTTGATTATGTTAAGCTAATTGCATTTGAAAAATTTTACTTTCAAGAAAGCGTTTGCAATAGGTTTGTAAAAGCTGTTTTTTGAATGTTTGGCCTGAATCTTTTTTTTGTGGCATTTTCACTGTTCTGACCAGCGTGTTCTGTTCCGAACGCTTGGAAACAGTGAATAATTTTGCGAAGCAATTGGTTCAAAGCTTTGTTTCTCCCATCACTACCCTTTTGTGCTTGGTAAAACTTACATTCACACTGCTGACACAAGACTCAAAGTTGTGAACTGGGAAAGTGTGGATGGTTTGACGACTACCCAGTTCCAGTCTTGGACAAAACAGCCAATTCTTTTAGCCACGCTCGATCTCTGGCCCAGCCTATTGTGGTACTTTGTTACAAGCTGCCAAACGTCCTCTGTTCTTGAACAAACACATGTAACTCTGCTGTGAGCAAGGTATCCAAAAATATCAGAAACCCGCAAATGTTCCTCTCCACGGAAATCTTTAGTAAAAGGCGAACAATTTATGCGTGAATGAAGAGAAACTCGAGCTGTACCCATGAGACGTTGGGACAATGTGGTCGCTAGCACATGCAACCATGCTCAGCAAGGGTAATGTCTGGTGCAGGCTCCTCCCATCCAGCTTATTTTCTTTAAAAAAACAAAACAATAATACAGCCATATCCATTAGAGGAAGGAGCAAATGTAAAAAGAATCTGCCCCATCACCAAATGTCCGCAAACGCTGTCCAAGAGGATGTCACTTAATCCGATAGTATGTCGAAGACCAGTGGTAGTATTCGCATGAGATTTTTATGAACTTCCTGGATGCTAAATGTACAAACCCTTCATCTCCTTGGATTGCGGGGGGATACCTCCATAGGACAGGGTGAGCTCCTTGGCCAAAATAAAAGGCTTAAATAATAACAACTCCATTAATTGAAAGCATATCCAGTATTAAGTGACGTCTCAACGGTTGAGCATAGACAGCAGTGCGGTACCGCCCAGAGAAGCTACTGTGATGGCCAGTCCTCGTTAGTATAGTGGACAGTATCTCCGCCTGTCACGCGGAAGACCGGGGTTCGATTCCCCGACGGGCAGTCTTCTTCTTTATCACGACCAAACACCTAGCATAAGCTCAGGCTTTACCGTGGAAGGCGCTGTTAAAGTCAACCTGCCTTTCAAGACTCACTTGATTATGTTTAGCTAATTGCATTTTAAAGATTTTACTTTCAAGAAAGCATTTGCAATAGGTTTGTAAAATGTGTTTTTTGAATGTTTGGCCTGAGTCTTTTTTTTTTGTGTGGCATTTTCACTGTTCTGACCAGCGTGTTGTGTTACGAACGCTTGGAAACAGTGAATAATGTTGCGAAACAATCGGTTCAAAGCTTTGTTTCTCCCATCACTACCCTTTTGTGCTTGGTAAAACTTACATTCACACTGCTGACACAAGAATCGAAGTTGTGAACTGGGAAAGTGTGGATGGTTTGACGACTACCCAGTTCCAGTCTTGTTCAAAACAGCCAATTCTTTTAGCAGAGCATCCAAAAATATCAGAAACTCGCAAATGTTCCCCTCCGCGGAAATCTTTAGTAAAAGGTGAAAGATTTATGCGTGAATTAAGAGAAACTCGAGCTGTACCCATGATACGTTGGGACAATGTGGTCACAAGCACATGTAACCATGCTCAGCAATGGTAATGTCTGGTGCAGGCTCCTCCCATCCAGCTTATTTTCTTTTTTAAAAAAAACAATAATACAGCCATATCCATTAGAGGAAGGAGCAAATGTAAAAAGAATCTGCCCCATCACCAAATGTCCGCAAACCCTGTCCAAGAGGATGTCACTGAATCCGATAGTATGTCGAAGACCAGTGGTAGTATTCGCATGAGATTTTTATGAACTTCCTGGATGCTAAATGAACAAACCCTTCATCTCCTCGGATTGCGGGTGGATACCTCCATAGGACAGGGTGAGCTCCTTTTCCAAAATAAAAGGCTTAAATAATAATAACTCCATTAATGGAAAGCATATCCAGTATTAAGTGACGTCTCAACGGTTGAGCATAGACAACAGTACCGTACCGCCCAGAGAAGCAACTGTGATGAACAGTCCTCGTTAGTATAGTGGACAGTATCTCCGCCTGTCACGCGGAAGACCGGGGTTCGATTAGTCTTCTTCTTTATCACGACCAAACACCTTGCATAAGCTCAGGCTTTACCGTGGAAGGCGCTGTTAAAGTCAACCTGCCGTTCAAGACTCACTTGATTATGTTTAGCTAATTGCATTTGAAAGATTTTACTTTCAAGAAAGCGTTTGCAATAGGTTTGTAAAAGGTGTTTTTTGAATGTTTGTCCTGAGTCTTTTTTTTTGTTGCATTTTCACTGTTCTGACCAGTGTGTTGCGTTCCGAACGCTTGGAAACAGTGAATAATGTTGCGAAACAATCGGTTCAAAGCTTTTTTTCTCCCATCACTACCCTTTTGTGCTTGGTAAAACTTACATTCACACTGCTGACACAAGACTCGAAGTTGTGAACTGGGAAAGTGTGGATGGTTTGACGACTACCCAGTTCCAGTCTTGGACAAAACAGCCAATTCTTTTAGCCACGCTCAATCTCTGGCCCAACCTAATGTGGTAATTTGTTACAAGGTGCCAAACGTCCTCTGTTCTTGAACAAACACATGTAGCTCTGCTGTGAGCAAGACAATTCTTGGATACCTCCATAGGACAGGGTGAGCTCCTTGGCCAAAATAAAAGGTTTAAATAATAATAACTCCATTAATGGAAAGCATATCCAGTATTAAGTGACGTCTCAACGGTTGAGCATAGACAACAGTAACACACCACCCAGAGAAGCAACTGTGATGACCAGTCCTCGTTAGTATAGTGGACAGTATCTCCGCCTGTCACGCGGAAGACCGGGGTTCGATTCCCCGACGGGGAGTCTTCTTCTTTATCACGACCAAACACCTTGCATAAGCTCGGGCTTTACCGTGGAAGGTGCTGTTAAAGTCAACCTGCCGTTCAAGACTCGCTTGATTATGTTTAGCTAATTGCATTTGAAAGATTTTACTTTCAAGAAAGCGTTTGCAATAGGTTTGTAAAAGGTGTTTTTTGAATGTTTGGCCTGACTCTTTTTTTTTGTGTGGGATTTTCACTGTTCTGACCAGCGTGTTCCATTCCGAACGCTTGGAAACAGTAAATAATTTTGCGAAGCAATCAGTTCAAAGCTTTGTTTCTCCCATCACTACCCTTTTGTGCTTGGTAAAACTTACATTCACACCGCTGTCTTGGACAAAACAGCCAATTCTTTTAGCCACGCTCGATCTGTGGCCCAGCCTATTGTGGTACTTTGTTACAAGCTGCCAAATGTCCTCTGTTCTTGAACAAACACATGTAGCTCTGCTGTGAGCAGAGCATCCAAAAATATCAGAAACTCGCAAATGTTCCCCTCCACGGAAATCTTTTGTAAAAGGCGAAAGATTTATGCGTGAATGAAGAGAAACTCGAGCTGTACCCATGAGACGTTGGGACAATGTACTCCCAAGCACATGCAACCATGCTCAGCAAGGGTAATGTCTGGTGCAGGCTCCTCCCATCCAGCTTATTTTCTTAAAAAAAAAAACAATAATACAGCCATATCCATTAGAGGAAGGAGCAAATGTAAAAAGAATCTGCCCCATCACCAAATGTCCGCAAACCCTGTCCAAGAGGATGTCACTGAATCCGATAGTATGTCGAAGACCAGTGGTAGTATTCGCATGAGATTTTTATGAACTTCCTGGATGCTAAATGAACAAACCCTTCATCTCCTTGGATTGCGGGTGGATACCTCCATAGGACAGGGTGAGCTCCTTGGCCAAATTAAAAGGCTTAAATAATTATAACTCCATTAATGGAAAGCATATCCAGTATTAAGTGACGTCTCAACGGTTGAGCATAGACAACAGTACCGTACCGCCCAGAGAAGCCACTGAAATGACCAGTCCTCGTTAGTATAGTGGACAGTATCTCCGCCTGTCACGCGGAAGACCGGGGTTCAATTCCCCGACGGGGAGTCTTCTCCTTTATCACGACCAAACACCTTGCATAAGCTCAGGCTTTACCGTGGAAGGCGCTGTTAAAGTCAACCTGCCGTTCAAGACTCACTTGATTATGTTTAGCTAATTGCATTTGAAAGATTTTACTTTCAAGAAAGCGTTTGCAATAGGTTTGTAAAAGGTGTTTTTTGAATGTTTGGCCTGAGTCTTTTTTTTTTTTTGGCATTTTCACTGTTCTGACCAGCGTGTTCCGTTCCGAACGCTTGGAAACAGTGAATAATTTTGCGAAGCAATCAGTTCAAAGCTTTGTTTCTCCCATCACTACCCTTTTGTGCTTGGTAAAACTTACATTCACACTGCTGTCTTGGACAAAACAGCCAATTCTTTTAGCCACGCTCGATCTGTGGCCCAGCCTAATGTGGTACTTTGTTACAAGCTGCCAAACGTCCTCTGTTCTTGAACAAACACATGTAGCTCTGCTGTGAGCAGAGCATCCTAAAATATCAGAAACTCTCAAATGTTCCCCTCCACAGAAATCTTTAGTAAAAGGCGAAAGATTTATACGTGAATGAAGAGAAACTCGAGCTGTACCCATGAGACTTGGGACAATGTGATCGCAAGCACATGCAACCAAGCTCAGCAAGGGTAATGTCTGGTGCAGGCTCCTCCCATCCAGCTTATTTTCTTTAAAAAAAAAACAATAATACAGCCATATCCATTAGAGGAAGGAGCAAATGTAAAAAGAATCTGCCCCATCACCAAATGTCCGCAAACCCTGTCCAAGAGGATGTCACTGAATCCGATAGTATGTCGAAGACCAGTGGTAGTATTCGCATGAGATTTTTATGAACTTCCTGGATGCTAAATGAACAAACCCTTCATCTCCTTGGATTGCGGGTGGATACCTCAATAGGACAGGGTGAGCTCCTTGGCCAAAATAAAAGGCTTAAATAATTATAACTCCATTAATGGAAAGCATATCCAGTATTAAGTGACGTCTCAACGGTTGAGCATAGACAACAGTACCGTACCGCCCAGAGAAGCCACTGTGATGACCAGTCCTCGTTAGTATAGTGGACAGTATCTCCGCCTGTCACGCGGAAGACCGGGGTTCAATTCCCCGACGGGGAGTCTTCTCCTTTATCACGACCAAACACCTTGCATAAGCTCAGGCTTTACCGTGGAAGGCGCTGTTAAAGTCAACCTGCCGTTCAAGACTCACTTGATTATGTTTAGCTAATTGCATTTGAAAGATTTTACTTTCAAGAAAGCGTTTGCAATAGGTTTGTAAAAGGTGTTTTTTGAATGTTTGGCCTGAGTCTTTTTTTTTTGTGGCATTTTCACTGTTCTGACCAGCGTGTTCAGTTCCGAACGCTTGGAAGCAGTGAATCATTTTGCGAAGCAATCAGTTCAAAGATTTGTTTCTCCCATCCCTACCCTTTTATGCTTGGTAAAACTTACATTCACACCGCTGTCTTGGACAAAACAGCCAATTCTTTTAGCCACGCTCGATCTGTGGCCCAGCCTATTGTGGTACTTTGTTACAAGCTGCCAAACGTCCTCTGTTCTTGAACAAACACATGTAGCTCTGCTGTGAGCAGAGCATCCAAAAATATCAGAAACTCTAAAATGTTCCCCTCCACGGAAATCTTTAGTAAAAGGCGAAACATTTATGCGTGAATGAAGAGAAACTCGAGCTGTACCCATGAGACGTTGGTACAATGTGGTCGCAAGCACATGCAACCATGCTCAGCAAGGGTAATGTCTGGTGCAGGCTCCTCCCATCCAGCTTATTTTCTTTTTAAAAAAAAAACAATAATACAGCCATATCCATTAGAGGAAGGAGCAAATGTAAAAAGAATCTGCCCCATCACCAAATGTCCGCAAACCCTGTCCAAGAGGATGTCACTGAATCCGATAGTATGTCGAAGACCAGTGGTAGTATTCGCATGAGATTTTTATGAACTTCCTGGATGCTAAATGAACAAACCCTTCATCTCCTTGGATTGCGGGTGGATACCTCCATAGGACAGGGTGAGCTCCTTGGCCAAAATAAAAGGCTTAAATAATAATAACTCCATTAATGGAAAGCATATCCAGTATTAAGTGACGTCTCAACGGTTGAGCATAGACAACAGTACCGTACCGCCCAGAGAAGCAATTGGGATGACCAGTCCTCGTCAGTATAGTGGACAGTATCTCCGCCTGTCACGCGGAAGACCGGGGTTCGATTAGTCTTCTTCTTTATCACGACCAAACACCTTGCATAAGCTCAGGCTTTACCGTGGAAGGCGCTGTTAAAGTCAACCTGCCGTTCAAGACTCACTTGATTATGTTTAGCTAATTGCATTTGAAAGATTTTACTTTCAAGAAAGCGTTTGCAATAGGTTTGTAAAAGGTGTTTTTTGAATGTTTGTCCTGAGTCTTTTTTTTTGTTGCATTTTCACTGTTCTGACCAGTGTGTTGCGTTCCGAACGCTTGGAAACAGTGAATAATGTTGCGAAACAATCGGTTCAAAGCTTTTTTTCTCCCATCACTACCCTTTTGTGCTTGGTAAAACTTACATTCACACTGCTGACACAAGACTCGAAGTTGTGAACTGGGAAAGTGTGGATGGTTTGACGACTACCCAGTTCCAGTCTTGGACAAAACAGCCAATTCTTTTAGCCACGCTCAATCTCTGGCCCAACCTAATGTGGTAATTTGTTACAAGGTGCAAAACGTCCTCTGTTCTTGAACAAACACATGTAGCTCTGCTGTGAGCAAGACAATTCTTGGATACCTCCATAGGACAGGGTGAGCTCCTTGGCCAAAATAAAAGGTTTAAATAATAATAACTCCATTAATGGAAAGCATATCCAGTATTAAGTGACGTCTCAACGGTTGAGCATAGACAACAGTAACACACCGCCCAGAGAAGCAACTGTGATGACCAGTCCTCGTTAGTATAGTGGACAGTATCTCTGCCTGTCACGCGGAAGACCGGGGTTCGATTCCCCGACGGGGAGTCTTCTTCTTTATCACGACCAAACACCTTGCATAAGCTCGGGCTTTACCGTGGAAGGTGCTGTTAAAGTCAACCTGCCGTTCAAGACTCGCTTGATTATGTTTAGCTAATTGCATTTGAAAGATTTTACTTTCAAGAAAGCGTTTGCAATAGGTTTGTAAAAGGTGTTTTTTGAATGTTTGGCCTGACTCTTTTTTTTTGTGTGGGATTTTCACTGTTCTGACCAGCGTGTTCCATTCCGAACGCTTGGAAACAGTAAATAATTTTGCGAAGCAATCAGTTCAAAGCTTTGTTTCTCCCATCACTACCCTTTTGTGCTTGGTAAAACTTACATTCACACCGCTGTCTTGGACAAAACAGCCAATTCTTTTAGCCACGCTCGATCTGTGGCCCAGCCTATTGTGGTACTTTGTTACAAGCTGCCAAATGTCCTCTGTTCTTGAACAAACACATGTAGCTCTGCTGTGAGCAGAGCATCCAAAAATATCAGAAACTCGCAAATGTTCCCCTCCACGGAAATCTTTAGTAAAAGGCGAAAGATTTATGCGTGAATGAAGAGAAACTCGAGCTGTACCCATGAGACGTTGGGACAATGTACTCCCAAGCACATGCAACCATGCTCAGCAAGGGTAATGTCTGGTGCAGGCTCCTCCCATCCAGCTTATTTTCTTAAAAAAAAAAACAATAATACAGCCATATCCATTAGAGGAAGGAGCAAATGTAAAAAGAATCTGCCCCATCACCAAATGTCCGCAAACCCTGTCCAAGAGGATGTCACTGAATCCGATAGTATGTCGAAGACCAGTGGTAGTATTCGCATGAGATTTTTATGAACTTCCTGGATGCTAAATGAACAAACCCTTCATCTCCTTGGATTGCGGGTGGATACCTCCATAGGACAGGGTGAGCTCCTTGGCCAAATTAAAAGGCTTAAATAATTATAACTCCATTAATGGAAAGCATATCCAGTATTAAGTGACGTCTCAACGGTTGAGCATAGACAACAGTACCGTACCGCCCAGAGAAGCCACTGAAATGACCAGTCCTCGTTAGTATAGTGGACAGTATCTCCGCCTGTCACGCGGAAGACCGGGGTTCAATTCCCCGACGGGGAGTCTTCTCCTTTATCACGACCAAACACCTTGCATAAGCTCAGGCTTTACCGTGGAAGGCGCTGTTAAAGTCAACCTGCCGTTCAAGACTCACTTGATTATGTTTAGCTAATTGCATTTGAAAGATTTTACTTTCAAGAAAGCGTTTGCAATAGGTTTGTAAAAGGTGTTTTTTGAATGTTTGGCCTGAGTCTTTTTTTTTTTTTGGCATTTTCACTGTTCTGACCAGCGTGTTCCGTTCCGAACGCTTGGAAACAGTGAATAATTTTGCGAAGCAATCAGTTCAAAGCTTTGTTTCTCCCATCACTACCCTTTTGTGCTTGGTAAAACTTACATTCACACCGCTGTCTTGGACAAAACAGCCAATTCTTTTAGCCACGCTCGATCTGTGGCCCAGCCTATTGTGGTACTTTGTTACAAGCTGCCAAACGTCCTCTGTTCTTGAACAAACACATGTAGCTCTGCTGTGAGCAGAGCATCCTAAAATATCAGAAACTCTCAAATGTTCCCCTCCACAGAAATCTTTAGTAAAAGGCGAAAGATTTATACGTGAATGAAGAGAAACTCGAGCTGTACCCATGAGACTTGGGACAATGTGATCGCAAGCACATGCAACCAAGCTCAGCAAGGGTAATGTCTGGTGCAGGCTCCTCCCATCCAGCTTATTTTCTTTAAAAAAAAAACAATAATACAGCCATATCCATTAGAGGAAGGAGCAAATGTAAAAAGAATCTGCCCCATCACCAAATGTCCGCAAACCCTGTCCAAGAGGATGTCACTGAATCCGATAGTATGTCGAAGACCAGTGGTAGTATTCGCATGAGATTTTTATGAACTTCCTGGATGCTAAATTAACAAACCCTTCATCTCCTTGGATTGCGGGTGGATACCTCAATAGGACAGGGTGAGCTCCTTGGCCAAAATAAAAGGCTTAAATAATTATAACTCCATTAATGGAAAGCATATCCAGTATTAAGTGACGTCTCAACGGTTGAGCATAGACAACAGTACCGTACCGCCCAGAGAAGCCACTGTGATGACCAGTCCTCGTTAGTATAGTGGACAGTATCTCCGCCTGTCACGCGGAAGACCGGGGTTCAATTCCCCGACGGGGAGTCTTCTCCTTTATCACGACCAAACACCTTGCATAAGCTCAGGCTTTACCGTGGAAGGCGCTGTTAAAGTCAACCTGCCGTTCAAGACTCACTTGATTATGTTTAGCTAATTGCATTTGAAAGATTTTACTTTCAAGAAAGCGTTTGCAATAGGTTTGTAAAAGGTGTTTTTTGAATGTTTGGCCTGAGTCTTTTTTTTTTGTGGCATTTTCACTGTTCTGACCAGCGTGTTCAGTTCCGAACGCTTGGAAACAGTGAATCATTTTGCGAAGCAATCAGTTCAAAGATTTGTTTCTCCCATCCCTACCCTTTTATGCTTGGTAAAACTTACATTCACACCGCTGTCTTGGACAAAACAGCCAATTCTTTTAGCCACGCTCGATCTGTGGCCCAGCCTATTGTGGTACTTTGTTACAAGCTGCCAAACGTCCTCTGTTCTTGAACAAACACATGTAGCTCTGCTGTGAGCAGAGCATCCAAAAATATCAGAAACTCTAAAATGTTCCCCTCCACGGAAATCTTTAGTAAAAGGCGAAACATTTATGCGTGAATGAAGAGAAACTCGAGCTGTACCCATGAGACGTTGGTACAATGTGGTCGCAAGCACATGCAACCATGCTCAGCAAGGGTAATGTCTGGTGCAGGCTCCTCCCATCCAGCTTATTTTCTTTTTTAAAAAAAACAATAATACAGCCATATCCATTAGAGGAAGGAGCAAATGTAAAAAGAATCTGCCCCATCACCAAATGTCCGCAAACCCTGTCCAAGAGGATGTCACTGAATCCGATAGTATGTCGAAGACCAGTGGTAGTATTCGCATGAGATTTTTATGAACTTCCTGGATGCTAAATGAACAAACCCTTCATCTCCTTGGATTGCGGGTGGATACCTCCATAGGACAGGGTGAGCTCCTTGGCCAAAATAAAAGGCTTAAATAATAATAACTCCATTAATGGAAAGCATATCCAGTATTAAGTGACGTCTCAACGGTTGAGCATAGACAACAGTACCGTACCGCCCAGAGAAGCAATTGGGATGACCAGTCCTCGTCAGTATAGTGGACAGTATCTCCGCCTGTCACGCGGAAGACCGGGGTTCGATTAGTCTTCTTCTTTATCACGACCAAACACCTTGCATAAGCTCAGGCTTTACCGTGGAAGGCGCTGTTAAAGTCAACCTGCCGTTCAAGACTCACTTGATTATGTTTAGCTAATTGCATTTGAAAGATTTTACTTTCAAGAAAGCGTTTGCAATAGGTTTGTAAAAGGTGTTTTTTGAATGTTTGGCCTGAGTCTTTTTTTTATGTTGCATTTTCACTGTTCTGACCAGTGTGTTGCGTTCCGAACGCTTGGAAACAGTGAATAATGTTGCGAAACAATCGGTTCAAAGCTTTGTTTCTCCCATCACTACCCTTTTGTGCTTGGTAAAACTTACATTCACACTGCTGACACAAGACTCGAAGTTGTGAACTGGGAAAGTGTGGATGGTTTGACGACTACCCAGTTCCAGTCTTGGACAAAACAGCCAATTCTTTTAGCCACGCTCAATCTCTGGCCCAACCTATTGTGGTACTTTGTTACAAGCTGCCAAACGTCCTCTGTTCTTGAACAAACACATGTAGCTCTGCTGTGAGCAAGACAATTCTTGGATACCTCCATAGGACAGGGTGAGGTCTTTGGCCAAAATAAAAGGTTTAAATTGCTTAATGTATTAAGCCCAAACGGTTGCTTGGGCTTAATACATGGCTGCAAAAAACCTGTAATATAAAAGGAGTGAACTTTATTGACAACTTCAATCTTTTCTGGAGTCAGAGGCAACTGTTTCAACGGGATGGCCACCACCCAAACAAACTTGGTTCAAGAGTGCTAAAGGACAATATCTACTTCTCCCTCCGTCATCCTTCTGCAATGTGTGCCAATCCACTCAACCGGAATGGCACACACACACCTGGATACAGTATGAATGACCACAGGATTTCACTTCAGCCCCTGAATGGACATGCGGTTGACACATCACACAAGGACAGTGATAACACCACTCAGCCACAACAACCTCTGCTCACGGACACAATCTCAGCTGAGCCCTGCCCACAGAGCTCAACACAGACAGACTGTGACATACCAGCACTGCTCCAAGATACAGCACCGAAGGACGACTTTCTGGAAAACAGCCAGGGAAACCAGGACAGCATATTACAGCCTCCAATAACACCAGAGCAAAAATCACTCTCACCGGAAACATTATCACTCTCTCCAGCATCTCCACTTCTGTGCTTCTCAGAGAAAATGGAACAACTGGTGCATGCTGGAACTAGACTATCCCACTCTTTTGCTGCGAGCCCCCAGATACCAACCAAAAAACGCCAGGCCCCACAACCATCAAAACCTACGGGCCCAGCTCGCCCTCCCCCTCCTCCTGTGAGAGCTCTTCGGCCTCTGCCACAGCGCCAGGGCCCACACCCTCCTCCGGCGGCTCGAGGTGAACCAAAAACAACTGATACCAGCTCTCAGTGATATGTGTCGGGTCCCCGCTATGATAACAATAACTTTCTCAATGTTTACAGAACAAGCGGGAACCCAGTGTGCCTGTATCTTTTTCTATTGCTGTTCGATTACATGATAGAAAGTCTAAGGCCTTCAAAAGCCGTACAGCAAACCCATCTAATCTGGTACCTATTACACGACATACCAAGATTGCTGTGGGGACAAAAAGTAAGACTGTTAAGTTAGCACTTTTAAACATCCGCTCACTTAAAAATAAATCACTTTTAGTCAACGACTTAATAACCACATACAACCTGGATTTTATGTTGCTAAATGAAACTTGGCTAGAAGAAAGTTGCAGTGCAACAGTCCTCAATGAAACAGCCCCTCCTAACTTTACTTTTATGAGTGTCTGCAGAGCTGTCAGAAGAGGCGGAGGTTTAGCTGCTCTTTATAAAGATGTCTATCAATGTAAGAAAATATCATTTGGGAATTACCCGTCTTTCGAATATCTGGGTATTGTGTTAAAAGGTGCTCCACGCATTTTACTTATCATTGTTTACAGGCCTCCAAAATACTCTCCAGCTTTTGCTGAGAACTTAACAGAACTGTTATCAACAATTTCCTCAGAGTTTGACTGCTTTGCCATTGCTGGAGATTTTAACATCCACATAGATAATGCAGAAAACAATATGGCAAAAGAAATCAAAACTGTTTTAAAAACTTTTGATCTGACTCAGCATGTACATGGAGCCACACATAATCGTGGACACACTCTAGATATACTTATCAGTAAGGGTCTAAACATTTCATCAATTGTTATTAAGGATGTAGCACTGTCTGATCATTTTTGTATTTTCTTTGATATATTGATCTCTCCTGCCATTGAAGCTAGATCTGTGTCTGTCAAGAAGAGATGCTTAAATGAGAACACTAGTGTACTATTTATGAAGGCTATATCTTTAACACCAAGCATATCTGCTGACTCTGTTGATTTTCTCCTTGATTCTTTTAACTCAAAAGTTAAGAGTGTAATTGATGATATTGCTCCTGTGAAAGTCAGGAAGAAGAGTGGCAGACAAAAAGCACCTTGGAGAAACTCAACAGCAGTGCAAAATATGAAAAGACAATGCAGAAAAGCAGAGCGCATGTGGCGGAAGACAAAACTTGTAGTCCATTATAACATCTACAAAGACAGCATCCATGCTTTCAATAAGGAACTAAGCAAAGCTAGACAGACTTTTTTCTCGAATATTATAAACAGCAATATAAACAACACGCGCACTCTTTTTGCTACTGTAGAGAGACTGACAAACCCCCCAAGCCAGATTCCCAGTGAAATGCTCTCAGTGAGAAAGTGCAGTGAGTTTGCTTCTTTCTTCTCTGACAAAATCAATAATATCAGAAAGGTGATCAGCTCATCCTTGAGTTGCGCTGGTGTCAGGCAGATCAGACAACAGCACGAGAAAGTAGCCACTATGTCTGATTTCGAAGAAATTGATGGCAAAATTTTGGAAGAAACCGTACAGCAACTAAAAACATCAACCTGCGCCCTTGATGCACTTCCCACATCTTTTTTCAAAAATGTGTTACACAGCTTAGAAGCAGATCTCCTAGAAGTGGTAAATGCCTCAATTCTCTCTGGGAGTTTTCCGACCTCCCTGAAAACTGCTGTTGTCAAGCCCCTCCTGAAAAAGAGCAATCTGGATAAGACCATATTAAACAACTATAGACCGATCTCAAATCTTCCTTTCATAGGCAAGATCATTGAAAAAGTTGTCTTCAATCAGCTGAACAAATTCTTAAGCTCGAATGGATACTTTGACCATTTTCAATCT
This sequence comes from Siphateles boraxobius, assembly GCF_051911475.1. Taxonomy (NCBI): domain Eukaryota; kingdom Metazoa; phylum Chordata; class Actinopteri; order Cypriniformes; family Leuciscidae; genus Siphateles; species Siphateles boraxobius. The sequence goes on along the minus strand of NW_027508888.1, from coordinate 60,895 downwards.
GGTTTCCGACCGCACCACAGTACAGAGACCGCGCTCATAAAGATAATAAATGATATTCGCTTAAATACTGATACAGGCAAATTATCAGTGCTGGTACTACTCGACCTCAGTGCTGCATTTGACACTGTCGATCACAAAATACTTCTTGACAGGCTGGAAAACTGGGTCGGGCTTTCTGGGATAGTCCTAAAATGGTTCAGGTCATACTTAGGAGGCAGAGGTTATTATGTGAGTATAGGAGACCATAAGTCTGAGTGGACATCCATGACATGCGGAGTCCCTCAAGGCTCAATTCTTGCGCCACTCCTATTCAACCTGTACATGCTCCCAATGAGCCAAATAATGAGAAAGAACCAAATCGCTTACCATAGCTATGCAAACGACACACAGCTCTACTTATCCCTATCGCCTAACGATTACAGCCCCATTGACTCCCTTTGCCAATGCATTGATGAAGTAAACAATTGGATGTGCCAAAACTTTCTTCAGTTAAACAAAGACAAAACTGAAGTCATTGCGTTTGGAAACAAAGATGAAGTTCTCAAGGTGAACGCATACCTTCAGTCTAGGGGTCAAACAACTAAAAATCAAGTCAGGAATCTGGGTGTGTCTCTGGAGTCAGACCTTAGTTTCAGTAGTCATGTCAAAGCAATAACTAAATCAGCATATTATCACCTGAAAAATATTGCAAGAATTAGATGCTTTGTTTCCAGTCAAGACTTAGAAAAACTTGTGCATGCTTTCATCACCAGTAGGGTGGATTATTGTAATGGACTTCTCACTGGCCTTCCCAAAAAGACCATAAGACAGTTGCAGCTCATACAGAACGCTGCTGCTAGGATTCTGAGCAGAACCAGAAAATATGAACACATCACACCAGTCCTCAGGTCTTTACACTGGCTGCCAGTTACATTTAGGATTGATTTTAAAGTATTATTACTGGTATATAAATCATTCAATGGCCTAGGACCTCAATACATTGCAGATATGCTCAGTGAATATAAACCCAACAGATCACTCAGATCATTAGGATCACATCGGCTAGAAATACCAAGGGTTCGCTCGAAGCACGGCGAGTCTGTTTTTAGCTACTATGCCAGCCGCAGCTGGAATCAGCTTCCAGAAGAGATCAGATGTGCTCCTACAGTAGTCACATTCAAATCCAGACTCAAAACACATCTGTTTAACTGTGCATTTACTGAATGAGCACTGTGCCACTGTTCGTCCGACTGTTTGCACTGTATTTTATTTTATGTTTTAATTATTCTGATTTCTGTATTTTATCTTTTATTCTAAACTGTTTTAATTATTCTGATTTCTTTTGATTATTTTAATTTCTTCTATGTAAAGCACTTTGAATTACCATTGTGTATGAAATGTGCTATATAAATAAACTTGCCTTGCCTTGCCTAAATAATAATAACTCCATTAATGGAAAGCATATCCAGTATTACGTGACGTCTCAACGGTTGAGCATAGACAACAGTAACACACCGCCCAGAGAAGAAAGTGTGATGACCAGTCCTCGTTAGTATAGTGGACAGTATCTCTGCCTGTCACGCGGAAGACCGGGGTTCGATTCCCCGACGGGGAGTATTCTTCTTTATCACGACCAAACACCTTGCATAAGCTCAGGCTTTACCGTGGAAGGTGCTGTTAAAGTCAACCTGCCGTTCAAGACTCGCTTGATTATTTGTAGCTAATTGCATTTGAAAGATTTTACTTTCAAGAAAGCGTTTGCAATAGGTTTGTAAAAGGTGTTATTTGAATGTTTGGCCTGAGTCTTTTTTTTTGTGGGATTTTCACTGTTCTGACCAGCCTGTTCCGTTCCGAACGATTGGAAACAGTGAATAATTTTGCGAAGCAATCAGTTCAAAGCTTTGTTTCTCCCATCAATACCCTTTTGTGCTTGGTAAAACTTATATTCACACCGCTGTCTTGGACAAAACAGCCAATTCTTTTAGCCACGCTCGATCTGTGGCCCAGCCTATTGTGGTACTTTGTTACAAGCTGCCAAACGTCCTCTGTTCTTGAACAAACACATGTAGCTCTGCTGTGAGCAGAGCATCCAAAAATATCAGAAACTCGCAAATGTTCCCCTCCACGGAAATCTTTAGTAAAAGGCGAAAGATTTATGCGTGAATGAAGAGAAACTCGAGCTGTACCCATGAGACGTTGGGACAATGTTCTCCCAAGCACATGCAACCATGCTCAGCAAGGGTAATGTCTGGTGCAGGCTCCTCCCATCCAGCTTATTTTCTTAAAAAAAAAAACAATAATACAGCCATATCCATTAGAGGAAGGAGCAAATGTAAAAAGAATCTGCCCCATGACCAAATGTCCGCAAACCCTGTCCAAGAGGATGTCACTGAATCCGATAGTATGTCGAAGACCAGTGGTAGTATTCGCATGAGATTTTTATGAACTTCCTGGATGCTAAATGAACAAACCCTTCATCTCCTTGGATTGCGGGTGGATACCTCCATAGGACAGGGTGAGCTCCTTGGCCAAAATAAAAGGCTTAAATAATAATAACTCCATTAATGGAAAGCATATCCAGTATTAAGTGACGTCTCAACGGTTAAGCATAGACAACAGTACCGTACCGCCCAGAGTAGCAATTGGGATGACCAGTCCTCGTTAGTATAGTGGACAGTATCTCCGGAAGACCGGGGTTCGATTAGTCTTCTTCTTTATCACGACCAAACACCTTGCATAAGCTCAGGCTTTACCGTGGAAGGCGCTGTTAAAGTCAACCTGCCGTTCAAGACTCACTTGATTATGTTTAGCTAATTGCATTTGAAAGATTTTACTTTCAAGAAAGCGTTTGCAATAGGTTTGTAAAAGGTGTTTTTTGAATGTTTGGCCTGAGTCTTTTTTTTTTGTTGCATTTTCACTGTTCTGACCAGTGTGTTGCGTTCCGAACGCTTGGAAACAGTGAATAATGTTGCGAAACAATCGGTTCAAAGCTTTGTTTCTCCCATCACTACCCTTTTGTGGTTGGTAAAACTTACATTCACACTGCTGACACAAGACTCGAAGTTGTGAACTGGGAAAGTGTGGATGGTTTGACGACTACCCAGTTCCAGTCTTGGACAAAACAGCCAATTCTTTTAGCCACGCTCAATCTCTGGCCCAACCTATTGTGGTACTTTGTTACAAGCTGCCAAACGTCCTCTGTTCTTGAACAAACACATGTAGCTCTGCTGTGAGCGAGACAATTCTTGGATACCTCCATAGGACAGGGTGAGCTCTTTGGCCAAAATAAAAGGTTTAAATAATAATAACTCCATTAATGGAAAGCATATCCAGTATTAAGTGACGTCTCAACGGTTGAGCATAGACAACAGTAACACACCGCCCAGAGAAGCAACTGTGATGACCAGTCCTCGTTAGTATAGTGGACAGTATCTCCGCCTGTCACGCGGAAGACCGGGGTTCGATTCCCCGACGGGGAGTCTGCTTCTTTATCACGACCAAACATCTTGCATAAGCTCGGGCTTTACCGTGGAAGGTGCTGTTAAAGTCAACCTGCCGTTCAAGACTCGCTTGATTATTTTTAGCTAATTGCATTTGAAAGATTTTACTTTCAAGAAAGCGTTTGCAATAGGTTTGTAAAAGGTGTTTTTTGAATGTTTGGCCTGAGTCTTTTTTTTTGTGGGATTTTCACTGTTCTGACCAGCGTGTTCCATTCCGAACGCTTGGAAACAGTAAATAATTTTGCGAAGCAATCAGTTCAAAGCTTTGTTTCTCCCATCACTACCCTTTTGTGCTTGGTAAAACTTATATTCACACCGCTGTCTTGGACAAAACAGCCAATTCTTTTAGCCACGCTCGATCTGTGGCCCAGCCTATTGTGGTACTTTGTTACAAGCTGCCAAATGTCCTCTGTTCTTGAACAAACACATGTAGCTCTGCTGTGAGCAGAGCATCCAAAAATATCAGAAACTCGCAAATGTTCCCCTCCACGGAAATCTTTAGTAAAAGGCGAAAGATTTATGCGTGAATGAAGAGAAACTCGAGCTGTGCCCAAGTTGGGACAATGTGCTCCCAAGCACATGCAACCATGCTCAGCAAGGGTAATGTCTGGTGCAGGCTCCTCCCATCCAGCTTATTTTCTTTAAAAAAAAAACAATAATACAGCCATATCCATTAGAGGAAGAAGCAAATGTAAAAAGAATCTGCCCCATCACCAAATGTCCGCAAACCCTGTCCAAGAGGATGTCACTGAATCCGATAGTATGTCGAAGACCAGTGGTAGTATTCGCATGAGATTTTTATGAACTTCCTGGATGCTAAATGAACAAACCCTTCATCTCCTTGGATTGCGGGTGGATACCTCCATAGGACAGGGTGAGCTCCTTGGCCAAAATAAAAGGCTTAAATAATTATAACTCCATTAATGGAAAGCATATCCAGTATTAAGTGACGTCTCAACGGTTGAGCATAGACAACAGTACCGTACCGCCCAGAGAAGCCACTGTGATGACCAGTCCTCGTTAGTATAGTGGACAGTATCTCCGCCTGTCACGCGGAAGACCGCGGTTCTATTCCCCGACGGGGAGTCTTCTCCTTTATCACGACCAAACACCTTGCATAAGCTCAGGCTTTACCGTGGAAGGCGCTGTTAAAGTCAACCTGCCGTTCAAGACTCACTTGATTATGTTTAGCTAATTGCATTTGAAAGATTTTACTTTCAAGAAAGCGTTTGCAATAGGTTTGTAAAAGGTGTTTTTTGAATGTTTGGCCTGAGTCTTTTTTTTTTTTTTGGCATTTTCACTGTTCTGACCAGCGTGTTCCGTTCCGAACGCTTGGAACAGTGAATAATTTTGCGAAGCAATCAGTTCAAAGCTTTGTTTCTCCCATCACTACCCTTTTGTGCTTGGTAAAACTTACATTCACACCGCTGTCTTGGACAAAACAGCCAATTCTTTTAGCCACGCTCGATCTGTGGCCCAGCCTATTGTGGTACTTTGTTACAAGCTGCCAAACGTCCTCTGTTCTTGAACAAACACATGTAGCTCTGCTGTGAGCAGAGCATCCTAAAATATCAGAAACTCTCAAATGTTCCCCTCCACGGAAATCTTTAGTAAAAGGCGAAAGATTTATACGTGAATGAAGAGAAACTCGAGCTGTACCCATGAGACGTTGGGACAATGTGATCGCAAGCACATGCAACCAAGCTCAGCAAGGGTAATGTCTGGTGCAGGCTCCTCCCATCCAGCTAATTTTCTTTTAAAAAAAAAAACAATAATACAGCCATATCCATTAGAGGAAGGAGCAAATGTAAAAAGAATCTGCCCCATCACCAAATGTCCGCAAACCCTGTCCAAGAGGATGTCACTGAATCCGATAGTATGTCGAAGACCAGTGGTAGTATTCGCATGAGATTTTTATGAACTTCCTGGATGCTAAATGAACAAACCCTTCATCTCCTTGGATTGCGGGTGGATACCTCCATAGGACAGGGTGAGCTCCTTGGCCAAAATAAAAGGCTTAAATAATAATAACTCCATTAATGGAAAGCATATCCAGTATTAAGTGACGTCTCAACGGTTGAGCATAGACAACAGTACCGTACCGCCCAGAGAAGCAATTGGGATGACCAGTCCTCGTTAGTATAATGGACAGTATCTCCGGAAGACCGGGGTTCGATTAGTCTTCTTCTTTATCACGACCAAACACCTTGCATAAGCTCAGGCTTTACCGTGGAAGGCGCTGTTAAAGTCAACCTGCCGTTCAAGACTCACTTGATTATGTTTAGCTAATTGCATTTGAAAGATTTTACTTTCAAGAAAGCGTTTGCAATAGGTTTGTAAAAGGTGTTTTTTGAATGTTTTGCCTGCGTCTTTTTTTTTTTGTGGCATTTTCACTGTTCTGACCAGCGTGTTCCGTTCCGAACGCTTGGAAACAGTAAATAATTTTGCGAAGCAATCGGTTCAAAGCTTTGTTTCTCCCATCACTACCCTTTTGTGCTTGGTAAAACTTACATTCACACTGCTGCCTTGGACAAAACAGCCAACTCTTTTAGCCACGCTCTTTAGTAAATCTTTAATAAAAGGCGAAAGATTTATGCGTGAATGAAGAGAAACTCGAGCTGTACCCATGAGACGTTGGGACAATGTGGTCGCAAGCACATGCAACCATGCTCAGCAAGGGTAATGTGTGGTGCAGGCTCCTCCCATCCAGCTTATTTTCTTTAAAAAAAAAACAGTAATACAGCCATATCCATTAGAGGAAGGAGCAAATGTAAATAGAATCTGCCCCATCACCAAATGTCCGCAAACCCTGTCCGAGAGGATGTCACTTAATCCGATAGTATGTCGAAGACCAGTGGTAGTATTCGCATGAGATTTTTATGAACTTCCTGGATGCTAAATGAACAAACCCTTCATCTCCTTGGATTGCGGGGGGATACCTCCATAGGACAGGGTGAGCTCCTTGGCCAAAATAAAAGGCTTAAATAATAACAACTCCATTAATGGAAAGCATATCCAGTATTAAGTGACGTCTCAACGGTTGAGCATAGACAGCAGTGCGGTACCGCCCAGAGAAGCTACTGTGATGGCCAGTCCACGTTAGTATAGTGGTCTTCCGCCTGTCACGCGGAAGACCGGGGTTCGATTCCCCGACGGGGAGTCTTCTTCTTTATCACGACCAAACACCTTGCATAAGCTCAGGCTTTACCGTGGAAGGCGCTGTTAAAGTCAACCTGCCTTTCAACACTCACTTGATTATGTTTAGCTAATTGCATTTTAAAAATTTTACTTTCAAGAAAGCATTTGCAATAGGTTTGTAAAATGTGTTTTTTGAATGTTTGGCCTGAGTCTTTTTTTTTTTTTGTGGCATTTTCACTGTTCTGACCAGCGTGTTGCGTTCCGAACGCTTGGAAACAGTGAATAATGTTGCGATACAATCGGTTCAAAGCTTTGTTTCTCCCATCACTACCCTTTTGTGCTTGGTAAAACTTACATTCACACCGCTGTCTTGGACAAAACAGCCAATTCTTTTAGCCACGCTCGATCTGTGGCCCAGCCTATTGTGGTACTTTGTTACAAGCTGCCAAACGTCCTGTGTTCTTGAACAAACACATGTAGCTCTCCTGTGAGAAGAGCATCCAAAAATATCAGAAACTCTCAAATGTTCCCCTCCACGGAAATCTTTAGTAAAAGGCGAAAGATTTATGCGTGAATGAAGAGAAACTCGAGCTGTACCCATGAGACGTTGGGACAATGTGGTCGCAAGCACATGCAACCATGCTCAGCAAGGGTAATGTGTGGTGCAGGCTCCTCCCATCCAGCTTATTTTCTTTAAAAAAAAAACAGTAATACAGCCATATCCATTAGAGGAAGGAGCAAATGTAAATAGAATCTGCCCCATCACCAAATGTCCGCAAACCCTGTCCGAGAGGATGTCACTTAATCCGATAGTATGTCGAAGACCAGTGGTAGTATTCGCATGAGATTTTTATGAACTTCCTGGATGCTAAATGAACAAACCCTTCATCTCCTTGGATTGCGGGTGGATACCTCCATAGGACAGGGTGAGCTCCTTGGCCAAAATAAAAGGCTTAAATAATTATAACTCCATTAATGGAAAGCATATCCAGTATTAAGTTACGTCTCAACGGTTGAGCATAGACAACAGTAACGTACCACCCAGAGAAGGCACTGTGATGATCATTCCTCGTTAGTATAGTGGACAGTATCTCCGCCTGTCACCCGGTAGAGCGGGGTTCAATTCCCCGACGGGGAGTCTTCTCCTTTATCATGACCAAACACCTTGCATAAGCTCAGGCTTTACCGTGGAAGGCGCTGTTAAAGTCAACCTGCCGTTCAAGACTCATTTGATTATGTTTAGCTAATTGCATTTGAAAGATTTTACTTTCAAGAAAGCGTTTGCAATAGGTTTGTAAAATGTGTTTTTTGAATGTTTGGCCTGAGTCTTTTTTTTTTTGTGGCATTTTCACTGTTCTGACCAGCGTGTTCCGTTCCGAACGCTTGGAAACAGTGAATAATTTTGCGAAGCAATCAGTTCAAAGCCTTGTTTCTCCCATCACTACCCTTTTGTGCTTGGTAAAACTTACATTCACACCGCTGTCTTGGATATAACAGCCAATTATTTTAGCCACGCTCGATCTGTGGCCCAGCCTATTGTGGTACTTTGTTACAAGCTGCCAAACGTCCTCTGTTCTTGAACAAACACATGTAGCTCTGCTGTGAGCAGAGCATCCAAAAATATCAGAAACTCTCAAATGTTCCCCTCCACGGAAATCTTTAGTAAAAGGCGAAAGATTTATGCGTGAATGAAGAGAAACTCGAGCTGTACCCATGAGACGTTGGGACAATGTGGTCGCAAGCACATGCAACCATGCTCAGCAAGGGTAATGTCTGGTGCAGGCTCCTCCCATCCAGCTTATTTTCTTTTAAAAAAAAACAATAATACAGCCATATCGATTAGAGGAAGGAGCAAATGTAAAAAGAATCTGCCCCATCACCAAATGTCCGCAAACCCTGTCCAAGAGGATGTCACTGAATCCGATAGTATGTCGAAGACCAGTGGTAGTATTCGCATGAGATTTTTATGAACTTCCTGGATGCTAAATGAACAAACCCTTCATCTCCTTGGATTGCGGGTGGATACCTCCATAGGACAGGGTGAGCTCCTTGGCCAAAATAAAAGGCTTAAATAATTATAACTCCATTAATGGAAAGCATATCCAGTATTAAGTGACGTCTCAACGGTTGAGCATAGACAACAGTACCGTACCGCCCAGAGAAGCCACTTTGACCAGTCCTTGTTAGTATAGTGGACAGTATCTCCGCCTGTCACGCGGAAGACCGGGGTTCAATTCCCCGACGGGGAGTCTTCTCTTTTATCATGACCAAACACCTTGCATAAGCTCAGGCTTTACCGTGGAAGGCGCTGTTAAAGTCAACCTGTCCTTCAAGACTCACTTGATTATGTTTAGCTAATTGCATTTGAAAGATTTTACTTTCAAGAAAGCGTTTGCAATAGGTTTGTAAAAGGTGTTTTTTGAATGTTTGGCCTGAGTCTTTTTTTTTTGTGGCATTTTCACTGTTCTGACCAGCGTGTTCCGTTCCGAATGCTTGGAAACAGTGAACAATTTTGCGAAGCAATCAGTTCAAAGCAAGGTTATAATCCTTAACGAAAACGAACGAAAAAACTAAAACTAGGTGGGAAAAAACATTGTCGTTAACTAAAATAAAAATAAAAACGAGGCATTACAAAAAAACGATAACTAACTAAAACTGTAATGTGTGTTTGGCAAAACTAACTAAAATAAAATAAAATAATAGAGTAAATGTCCTTAGTTTTCGTCTTTGTAAATGTCTTTCATTTTTAACGCTATTTAAAACACGCAGTGTATTCGTTCAGCTGCATTTCCTTTCGCTGCTCTCCCTCCGTCTCTCTGTCACATGCACGCGCACACACACACACACACACACACACACACACACAGCCCCTCCCCTCCGTCTCCATGAAAACGAGGGTTCGACGTTGAAAGCAAGTTCGCGAAAGGTTGGTATCTCGTGAACACCTTTACACAATCACACATTAAAAAGTGGTGCAAAAATATTTTTAATTCTGAATACATTATTGTCTGTGTGTTAATGTCGACCCGAGAAGCGATTGCGCCTTCTTTAGAAAGTTAACTAGTCGCAAATTTGAGGTAAAATGCACTTGGGTTGTCGATATCAAATATATAAGCTGTGATTCAAATATTAAATAATGTTATGTCATTATTCAATACAGATGAGTAGCCGGTCCGACATTAATTTTATGGCCCGCGTCATGCAAAAGATGAATGCACTTTTTATTTTATTTTTAGTTCAAAGGTTGTGCGAATGTTAGACAGTGTGCCTTATATGTAGCCTATATGTTTAATACCGCGGAGTCGGACGCTTTGGATAATCCGTGGTTCAATTAATAAAAAATAACACTTATCATCGTCATTGCGATGTGTGTGGAATGTTTAATGTAGCTTTATATAGCTACTTGATATCTCCGAAATGTAACCATTAACTTGATAAGCGCAACAAATAGCGAAACAAGCGGTAAAGCTGTCAGTTTGTGTGTGCACGCAGAGCTCGTGCATTCAGAGCTGCGCACTTTCAATTGCGTAATTTAAATATCACACTTTAATTATTTATAGCTCATAACTTATAAAAAATAAAATAAAACAAGGTGTTATTACTATATGACAAATGATAGACAGCTATACAGCGCGCAAGGACTGAATTGAGCTCTCTTTCGCGTCTGAATGGACAAATACACAGCATTATGTATAAATGTCCGTTTTGGAGAGTATTCATGCAAACACAGTCAGTTATGTCTTTACAGAACATACAGTTGTGAGAATATCGGATGTGCATCAGTGCAATTGGATCTGCACTCGGTCTTAAAGTGACAGTGCGTAATAAACCTAATGCCGTCTGTGCACTTAATATCAATCAAACAACAAAATAAAAAGAGAAAAGAATTCACTGCTCTTTAATGAGAAATAGCCTGTATTTGCTCAATGATTTTCTCCATGTATTTTGAGTTTTTTAATACTCTTGAGTATTATTTTTGTTTTAATACATTTATAATCTACTTTTTTGTTCCAGATTTTTTTAATTTTTATTTTCATATTCAGTATTACTTTAAATCGGACAAAGACTAGCAATACTTACCTTGCAAGGAGGTTTTTAATACTCTGTTTGGGTATGAACTCTTTTTTTGTGCTTAATTTTAATAATTAATATTGCTAGAAAACTGTTAATCCACTTTTTTGTTCCAGATTTTGTTTCACGTTCAGTATTAGCCTACTTTAAATAGGACAAACACTAGCAAGACTTACCTAGCAAGATAGGCAATACACAATATTTCGTACTTATTTAGAAATGCAGTTTATGTCGTCTTTAGTCTATTTGCTATTTAGTTTTTTTTCCTGGCACACGTCACTTACACATTTTGCACTTTACTGCGGAGTCTTGTGCAGACTGTTTACATATTTGTGCCCATATGTACATTTTATGTACTGGTTTTATTGTTGAATAGATATTTCTAAAATTGTATGATGTTTTCGTTGAGTTATTATTACACAATTCTTTTTCTGACCTTTTTGAATCTTGCCCCTGACAAATAACCCAAAATCCAAAAAAAGACTAAAACTAACATTAAAACTAATAAAAACTAAACTAAAACTAAGCATTTTCAAAAAATAAAAAATAAACTAAACTAGCAAACCCACTTTAAAAACTAATTAAAACTAAACTGAATTTGAAAACCAAAATTCAAAACGAAATAAAAATAAAAACTAATGAAAAATGCAAAACTATAATAACCTTGGTTCAAAGCTTTGTTTCTCCCATCACTACCCTTTTGTGCTTGGTAAAACTTACATTCACACCGCTGTCTTGGACAAAACAGCCAATTCTTTTAGCCACGCTCGATCTGTGGCCCGGCCTATTGTGGTACTTTGTTACAAGCTGCCAAACGTCCTCTGTTCTTGAACAAACACATGTAGCTCTGCTGTGAGCAGAGCATCCAAAAATATCAGAAACTCTCAAATGTTCCCCTCCACGGAAATCTTTAGTAAAAGGCGAAAGATTTATGCGTAAATGAAGAGAAACTCGAGCTGTACCCATGAGACGTTTGGACAATGTGGTCGCAAGCACATGCAACCATGCTCAGCAAGGGTAATGTCTGGTGCAGGCTCCTCCCATCCAGCTTATTTTCTTTAAAAAAAAAAACAATAATACAGCCATATCCATTAGAGGAAGGAGCAAATGTAAAAAGAATCTGCCCCATCACCAAATGTCCGCAAACCCTGTCCAAGAGGATGTCACTGAATCCGATAATATGTCGAAGACCAGTGGTAGTATTCGCATGAGATTTTTATGAACTTCCTGGATGCTAAATGAACAAACCCTTCATCTCCTTGGATTGCGGGTGGATACCTCCATAGGACAGGGTGAGCTCCTTGGCCAAAATAAAAGGCTTAAATAATAATAACTCCATTAATGGAAAGCATATCCAGTATTAAGTGACGTCTCAACGGTTGAGCATAGACAACAGTACCGTACCGCCCAGAGAAGCAATTGGGATGACCAGTCCTCGTTAGTATAGTGGACAGTATCTCCGCCTGTCACGCGGAAGACCGGGGTTCGATTAGTCTTCTTCTTTATCACGACCAAACACCTTGCATAAGCTCAGGCTTTACCGTGGAAGGTGCTGTTAAAGTCAACCTGCCGTTCAAGACTCACTTGATTATGTTTAGCTAATTGCATTTGAAAGATTTTACTTTCAAGAAAGCGTTTGCAATAGGTTTGTAAAAGGTGTTTTTTGAATGTTTGGCCTGCGTCTTTTTTTTGTGTGGCATTTTCACTGTTCTGACCAGCGTGTTCCGTTCCGAACGCTTGGAAACAGTGAACAATTTTGCGAAGCAATCGGTTCAAAGCTTTGTTTCTCCCATCACTCCCCTTTTGTGCTTGGTAAAACTTACATTCACACTGCTGCCTTGGACAAAACAGCCAACTCTTTTAGCCACGCTCTTTAGTAAATCTTTAATAAAAGGTCGAAAGATTTATGCGTGAATGAAGAGAAACTCGAGCTGTACCCATGAGACGTTGGGACAATGTGGTCGCAAGCACATGCAACCATGCTCAGCAAGGGTAATGTGTGGTGCAGGCTCCTCCCATCCAGCTTATTTTCTTTAAAAAAAAAACAGTAATACAGCCATATCCATTAGAGGAAGGAGCAAATGTAAATAGAATCTGCCCCATCACCAAATGTCCGCAAACACTGTCCGAGAGGATGTCACTTAATCCGATAGTATGTCGAAGACCAGTGGTAGTATTCGCATGAGATTTTTATGAACTTCCTGGATGCTAAATGAACAAACCCTTCATCTCCTTGGATTGCGGGGGGATACCTCCATAGGACAGGGTGAGCTCCTTGGCCAAAATAAAAGGCTTAAATAATAACAACTCCATTAATGGAAAGCATATCCAGTATTAAGTGACGTCTCAACGGTTGAGCATAGACAGCAGTGCGGTACCGCCCAGAGAAGCTACTGTGATGGCCAGTCCTCGTTAGTATAGTGGACAGTATCTCCGCCTGTCACGCGGAAGACCGGGGTTTGATTCCCCGACGGGGAGTCTTCTGCTTTATCACGACCAAACACCTTGCATAAGCTCAGGCTTTACCGTGGAAGGCGCTGTTAAAGTCAACCTGCCTTTCAAGACTCACTTGATTATGTTTAGCTAATTGCATTTTAAAAATTTTACTTTCAAGAAAGCATTTGCAATAGGTTTGTAAAATGTGTTTTTTGAATGTTTGGCCTGAGTCTTTTTTTTTTTTTGTGGGATTTTCACTGTTCTGACCAGCGTGTTGCGTTCCGAACGCTTGGAAACAGTGAATAATGTTGCGAAACAATCGGTTCAAAGCTTTGTTTCTCCCATCACTACCCTTTTGTGCTTGGTAAAACTTGCATTCACACTGCTGACACAAGAATCGAAGTTGTGAACTGGGAAAGTGTGGATGGTTTGACGACTACCCAGTTCCAGTCTTGTTCAAAACAGCCAATTCTTTTAGCAGAGCATCCAAAAATATCAGAGACTCGCAAATGTTCCCCCCCGCTCAAATCTTTAGTAAAAGGTGAAAGATTTATGCGTGAATGAAGAGAAACTCGAGCTGTACCCATGAGACGTTGGGACAATGTGGTCCCAAGCACATGCAACCATGCTCAGCAAGGGTAATGTCTGGTGCAGGCTCCTCCCATCCAGCTTATTTTCTTTAAAAAAAAAACAATAATACAGCCATATCCATTAGATGAAGGAGCAAATGTAAAAAGAATCTGCCCCATCACCAAATGTCCGCAAACCCTGTCCAAGAGGATGTCACTGAATCCGATAGTATGTCGAAGACCAGTGGTAGTATTCGCATGAGATTTTTATGAACTTCCTGGATGCTAAATGAACAAACCCTTCATCTCCTTGGATTGCGGGTGGATACCTCCATAGGACAGGGTGAGCTCCTTGGCCAAAATAAAAGGCTTAAATAATAATAACTCCATTAATGGAAAGCATATCCAGTATTAAGTGACGTCTCAACGGTTGAGCATAGACAACAGTACCGTACCGCCCAGAGAAGCAATTGGGATGACCAGTCCTCGTTAGTATAATGGACAGTATCTCCGCCTGTCACGCGGAAGACCGGGGTTCGATTAGTCTTCTTCTTTATCACGACCAAACACCTTGCATAAGCTCAGGCTTTACCGTGGAAGGCGCTGTTAAAGTCAACCTGCCGTTCAAGACTCACTTGATTATGTTTAGCTAATTGCATTTGAAAGATTTTACTTTCAAGAAAGCGTTTGCAATAGGTTTGTAAAAGGTGTTTTTTGAATGTTTGGCCTGATTTTTTTTTTTTTTGTTGCATTTTCACTGTTCTGACCAGTGTGTTGCGTTCCGAACGCTTGGAAACAGTGAATAATGTTGCGAAACAATCGGTTCAAAGCTTTGTTTCTCCCATCACTACCCTTTTGTGCTTGGTAAAACTTACATTCACACTGCTGACACAAGACTCGAAGTTGTGAACTGGGAAAGTGTGGATGGTTTGACGACTACCCAGTTCCAGTCTTGGACAAAACAGCCAATTCTTTTAGCCACGCTCAATCTCTGGCCCAACCTATTGTGGTACTTTGTTACAAGCTGCCAAACGTCCTCTGTTCTTGAACAAACACATGTAGCTCTGCTGTGAGCAAGACAATTCTTGGATACCTCCATAGGACAGGGTGAGCTCTTTGGCCAAAATAAAAGGTTTAAATAATAATAACTCCATTAATGGAAAGCATATCCAGTATTAAGTGACGTCTCAACGGTTGAGCATAGACAACAGTAACACACCGCCCAGAGAAGCAACTGTGATGACCAGTCCTCGTTAGTAAAGTGGACAGTATCTCCGCCTGTCACGCGGAAGACCGGGGTTCGATTCCCCGACGGGGAGTCTTCTTCTTTATCACGACCAAACACCTTGCATAAGCTCGGGCTTTACCGTGGAAGGTGCTGTTAAAGTCAACCTGCCGTTCAAGACTCGCTTGATTATTTTTAGCTAATTGCATTTGAAAGATTTTACTTTCAAGAAAGCGTTTGCAATAGGTTTGTAAAAGGTGTTTTTTGAATGTTTGGCCTGAGTCTTTTTTCTTTTGTGGGATTTTCACTGTTCTGACCAGCGTGTTCCGTTCCGAACGCTTGGAAACAGTGAATAATTTTGCGAAGCAATCAGTTCAAAGCCTTGTTTCTCCCATCACTACCCTTTGGTGCTTGGTAAAACTTACATTCACACCGCTGTCTTGGACAAAACAGCCAATTCTTTTAGCCACGCTCGATCTTTGGCCCAGCCTATTGTGGTACTTTGTTACAAGCTGCCAAACGTCCTCTGTTCTTGAACAAACACATGTAGCTCTGCTGCGAGCAGAGCATCCAAAAATATAAGAAACTCGCAAATGTTCCCCTCCACGGAAATCTTTAGTAAAAGGCGAAAGATTTATGCGTGAATGAAGAGAAACTCGAGCTGTACCCATGAGACGTTGGGACAATGTGGTTTCAAGCACATGCAACCATGCTCAGCAAGGGTAATGTCTGGTGCAGGCTCCTCCCATCCAGCTTATTTTCTTTAAAAAAAAAAAACAATAATACAGCCATATCCATTAGAGGAAGGAGCAAATGTAAAAAGAATCTGCCCCATCACCAAATGTCCGCAAACCCTGTCCAAGAGGATGTCACTGAATCCGATAGTATGTCGAAGACCAGTGGTAGTATTCGCATGAGATTTTTATGAACTTCCTGGATGCTAAATGAACAAACCCTTCATCTCCTTGGATTGCGGGTGGATACTTTTAGCCACGCACGATCTGTGGCCCAGCCTATTGTGGTACTTTGTTACAAGCTGCCAAACGTCCTCTGTTCTTGAACAAACACATGTAGCTCTGCTGTGAGCAGAGCATCCAAAAATATCAGAAACGCGCAAATGTTCCCCTCCACGGAAATCTTTAGTAAAAGGCGAAAGATTTATGCGTGAATGAAGAGAAACTCGAGCTGTACCCATGAGACGTTGGGACAATGTGGTCCCAAGCACATGCAACCATGCTCAGCAAGGGTAATGTCTGGTGCAGGCTCCTCCCATCCAGCTTATTTTCTTTAAAAAAAAAACAATAATACAGCCATATCCATTAGAGGAAGGAGCAAATGTAAAAAGAATCTGCCCCATCACCAAATGTCCGCAAACCCTGTCCAAGAGGATGTCACTGAATCCGATAGTATGTCGAAGACCAGTGGTAGTATTCGCATGAGATTTTTATGAACTTCCTGGATGCTAAATGAACAAACCCTTCATCTCCTTGGATTGCGGGTGGATACCTCCATAGGACAGGGTGAGCTCCTTGGCCAAAATAAAAGGCTTAAATAATAATAACTCCATTAATGGAAAGCATATCCAGTATTAAGTGACGTCTCAACGGTTGAGCATAGACAACAGTACCGTACCGCCCAGAGAAGCAATTGGGATGACCAGTCCTCGTTAGTATAATGGACAGTATCTCCGCCTGTCACGCGGAAGACCGGGGTTCGATTAGTCTTCTTCTTTATCACGACCAAACACCTTGCATAAGCTCAGGCTTTACCGTGGAAGGCGCTGTTAAAGTCAACCTGCCGTTCAAGACTCACTTGATTATGTTTAGCTAATTGCATTTGAAAGATTTTACTTTCAAGAAAGCGTTTGCAATAGGTTTGTAAAAGGTGTTTTTTGAATGTTTGGCCTGATTTTTTTTTTTTTTTGTTGCATTTTCACTGTTCTGACCAGTGTGTTGCGTTCCGAACGCTTGGAAACAGTGAATAATGTTGCGAAACAATCGGTTCAAAGCTTTGTTTCTCCCATCACTACCCTTTTGTGCTTGGTAAAACTTACATTCACACTGCTGACACAAGACTCGAAGTTGTGAACTGGGAAAGTGTGGATGGTTTGACGACTACCCAGTTCCAGTCTTGGACAAAACAGCCAATTCTTTTAGCCACGCTCAATCTCTGGCCCAACCTATTGTGGTACTTTGTTACAAGCTGCCAAACGTCCTCTGTTCTTGAACAAACACATGTAGCTCTGCTGTGAGCAAGACAATTCTTGGATACCTCCATAGGACAGGGTGAGCTCTTTGGCCAAAATAAAAGGTTTAAATAATAATAACTCCATTAATGGAAAGCATATCCAGTATTAAGTGACGTCTCAACGGTTGAGCATAGACAACAGTAACAGACCGCCCAGAGAAGCAACTGTGATGACCAGTCCTCGTTAGTAAAGTGGACAGTATCTCCGCCTGTCACGCGGAAGACCGGGGTTCGATTCCCCGACGGGGAGTCTTCTTCTTTATCACGACCAAACACCTTGCATAAGCTCGGGCTTTACCGTGGAAGGTGCTGTTAAAGTCAACCTGCCGTTCAAGACTCGCTTGATTATTTTTAGCTAATTGCATTTGAAAGATTTTACTTTCAAGAAAGTGTTTGCAATAGGTTTGTAAAAGGTGTTTTTTGAATGTTTGGCCTGAGTCTTTTTTCTTTTGTGGGATTTTCACTGTTCTGACCAGCGTGTTCCGTTCCGAACGCTTGGAAACAGTGAATAATTTTGCGAAGCAATCAGTTCAAAGCCTTGTTTCTCCCATCAATACCCTTTGGTGCTTGGTAAAACTTACATTCACACCGCTGTCTTGGACAAAACAGCCAATTCTTTTAGCCACGCTCGATCTTTGGCCCAGCCTATTGTGGTACTTTGTTACAAGCTGCCAAACGTCCTCTGTTCTTGAACAAACACATGTAGCTCTGCTGCGAGCAGAGCATCCAAAAATATAAGAAACTCGCAAATGTTCCCCTCCACGGAAATCTTTAGTAAAAGGCGAAAGATTTATGCGTGAATGAAGAGAAACTCGAGCTGTACCCATGAGACGTTGGGACAATGTGGTTTCAAGCACATGCAACCATGCTCAGCAAGGGTAATGTCTGGTGCAGGCTCCTCCCATCCAGCTTATTTTCTTAAAAAAAAAAAAACAATAATACAGCCATATCCATTAGAGGAAGGAGCAAATGTAAAAAGAATCTGCCCCATCACCAAATGTCCGCAAACCCTGTCCAAGAGGATGTCACTGAATCCGATAGTATGTCGAAGACCAGTGGTATTATTCGCATGAGATTTTTATGAACTTCCTGGATGCTAAATGAACAAACCCTTCATCTCCTTGGATTGCGGGTGGATACTTTTAGCCACGCACGATCTGTGGCCCAGCCTATTGTGGTACTTTGTTACAAGCTGCCAAACGTCCTCGGTTCTTGAACAAACACATGTAGCTCTGCTGTGAGCAGAGCATCCAAAAATATCAGAAACGCGCAAATGTTCCCCTCCACGGAAATCTTTAGTAAAAGGCGAAAGATTTATGCGTGAATGAAGAGAAACTCGAGCTGTACCCATGAGACGTTGGGACAATGTGGTCACAAGCACATGCAACCATGCTCAGCAAGGGTAATGTCTGGTGCAGGCTCCTCCCATCCAGCTTATTTTCTTTAAAAAAAAAACAATAATACAGCCATATCCATTAGAGGAAGGAGCAAATGTAAAAAGAATCTGCCCCATCACCAAATGTCCGCAAACCCTGTCCAAGAGGATGTCACTGAATCCGATAGTATGTCGAAGACCAGTGGTAGTATTCGCATGAGATTTTTATGAACTTCCTGGATGCTAAATGAACAAACCCTTCATCTCCTTGGATTGCGGGTGGATACCTCCATAGGACAGGGTGAGCTCCTTGGCCAAAATAAAAGGCTTAAATAATAATAACTCCATTAATGGAAAGCATATCCAGTATTAAGTGACGTCTCAACGGTTGAGCATAGACAACAGTACCGTACCGCCCAGAGAAGCAATTGGGATGACCAGTCCTCGTCAGTATAATGGACAGTATCTCCGCCTGTCACGCGGAAGACCGGGGTTCGATTAGTCTTCTTCTTTATCACGACCAAACACCTTGCATAAGCTCAGGCTTTACCGTGGAAGGCGCTGTTAAAGTCAACCTGCCGTTCAAGACTCACTTGATTATGTTTAGCTAATTGCATTTGAAAGATTTTACTTTCAAGAAAGCGTTTGCAATAGGTTTGTAAAAGGTGTTTTTTGAATGTTTGGCCTGAGTCTTTTTTTTTTTGTTGCATTTTCACTGTTCTGACCAGTGTGTTGCGTTCCGAACGCTTGGAAACAGTGAATAATGTTGCGAAACAATCGGTTCAAAGCTTTGTTTCTCCCATCACTACCCTTTTGTGCTTGGTAAAACTTACATTCACACTGCTGACACAAGACTCGAAGTTGTGAACTGGGAAAGTGTGGATGGTTTGACGACTACCCAGTTCCAGTCTTGGACAAAACAGCCAATTCTTTTAGCCACGCTCGATCTGTGGCCCAGCCTATTGTGGTACTTTGTTACAAGCAGCCAAACTTCCTCTGTTCTTGAACAAACACATGTAGCTCTGCTGTGAGCAGAGCATCCAAAAATATCAGAACCTTGCAAATGTTCCCCTCCACGGAAATCTTTAGTAAAAGGCGAAAGATTTATGCGTGAATGAAGAGAAACTCGAGCTGTACCCACGAGACATTGGGACAATGTGGTTCCAAGCACATGCAACCATGCTCAGCAAGGGTAATGTCTGGTGCAGGCTCCTCCCATCCAGCTTATTTTCTTTTTTTTAAAAAACAATAATACAGCCATATCCATTAGAGGAAGGAGCAAATGTAAAAAGAATCTGCCCCATCACTAAATGTCCGCAAACCCTGTCCAAGAGGATGTCACTGAATCCGATAGTATGTCGAAGACCAGTGGTAGTATTCGCATGAGATTTTTATGAACTTCCTGGATGCTAAATGAACAAACCCTTCATCTCCTTGGATTGCGGATGGATACCTCCATAGGGCAGGGTGAGCTCCTTGGCCAAAATAAAAGGCTTAAATAATAATAACTCCATTAATGGAAAGCATATCCAGTATTAAGTGACGTCTCAACGGTTGAGCATAGACAACAGTACCGTACCGCCCAGAGAAGCAATTGGGATGACCAGTCCTCGTTAGTATAGTGGACAGTATCTCCGCCTGTCACGCGGAAGACCGGGGTTCGATTAGTCTTCTTCTTTATCACGACCAAACACCTTGCATAAGCTCAGGCTTTACCGTGGAAGGCGCTGTTAAAGTCAACCTGCCGTTCAAGACTCACTTGATTATGTTTAGCTAATTGCATTTGAAAGATTTTACTTTCAAGAAAGCGTTTGCAATAGGTTTGTAAAAGTGTTTTTTGAATGTTTGGCCTGAGTCTTTTTTTTTTGTTGCATTTTCACTGTTCTGACCAGTGTGTTGCGTTCCGAACGCTTGGAAACAGTGAATAATGTTGCGAAACAATAAGTTCAAAGCTTTGTTTCTCCCATCACTACCCTTTTGTGCTTGGTAAAACTTACATTCACACTGCTGACACAAGACTCGAAGTTGTGAACTGGGAAAGTGTGGATGGTTTGACGACTACCCAGTTCCAGTCTTGGACAAAATAGCCAATTCTTTTAGCCACGCTCAATCTCTGGCCCAACCTATTGTGGTACTTTGTTACAAGCTGCCAAACGTCCTCTGTTCTTGAACAAACACATGTAGCTCTGCTGTGAGCAAGACAATTCTTGGATACCTCCATAGGACAGGGTGAGCTCTTTGGCCAAAATAAAAGGTTTAAATAATAATAACTCCATAACTCCATTAATGGAAAGCATATCCAGTATTAAGTGACGTCTCAACGGTTGAGCATAGACAACAGTAACACACCGCCCAGAGAAGCAACTGTGATGACCAGTCCTCGTTAGTATAGTGGACAGTATCTCCGCCTGTCACGCGGAAGACCGGGGTTCGATTCCCTGACGGGGAGTCTTCTTCTTTATCACGACCAAACACCTTGCATAAGCTCGGGCTTTACCGTGGAAGGTGCTGTTAAAGTCAACCTGCCATTCAAGACTCGCTTGATTATTTTTAGCTAATTGCATTTGAAAGATTTTACTTTCAAGAAAGCGTTTGCAATAGGTTTGTAAAAGGTGTTTTTTGAATGTTTGGCCTGAGTCTTTTTTTTTTTTGTGGGATTTTCACTGTTCTGACCAGCGTTTTCCGTTCCGAACGCTTGGAAACAGTGCACAATTTTGCGAAGCAATCAGTTCAAAGCTTTGTTTTTCCCATCACTACCCTTTTGTGCTTGGTAAAACTTACATTCACACCGCTGTCTTGGACAAAACAGCCAATTCTTTTAGCCACGCTCAATCTGTGGCCCAGCCTATTGTGGTACTTTGTTACAAGCTGCCAAACTTCCTCTGTTCTTGAACAAACACATGTAGCTCTGCTGTGAGCAGAGCATCCAAAAATATCAGAAACTCGCAAATGTTCCCCTCCACGGAAATCTTTAGTAAAAGGCGAAAGATTTATGCGTGAATGAAGAGAAACTCGAGCTGTACCCATGAGACGTTGGGACAATGTGGTCCCAAGCACATGCAACCATGCTCAGCAAGGGTAATGTCTGGTGCAGGCTCCTCCCATCCAGCTTATTTTCTTTAAAAAAAAAAACAATAATACAGCCATATCCATTAGAGGAAGGAGCAAATGTAAAAAGAATCAGCCCCATCACCAAATGTCCGCAAACCCTGTCCAAGAGGATGTCACTGAATCCGATAGTATGTCGAAGACCAGTGGTAGTATTCGCATGAGATTTTTATGAACTTCCTGCATGCTAAATGAACAAACCCTTCATCTCCTTGGATTGCGGGTGGATACCTCCATAGGACAGGGTGAGCTCCTTGGCCAAAATAAAAGGCTTAAATAATAATAACTCCATTAATGGAAAGCATATCCAGTATTAAATGACGTCTTAACGGTTGAGCATAGACAACAGTACCGTACCGCCCAGAGAAGCAATTGGGATGACCAGTCCTCGTTAGTATAGTGGACAGTATCTCCGCCTGTCACGCGGAAGACCGGGGTTCGATTAGTCTTCTTCTTTATCACGACCAAACACCTTGCATAAGCTCAGGCTTTACCGTGGAAGGCGCTGTTAAAGTCAACCTGCCGTTCAAGACTCACTTGATTATGTTTAGCTAATTGCATTTGAAAGATTTTACTTTCAAGAAAGCGTTTGCAATAGGTTTGTAAAAGGTGTTTTTTGAATGTTTGGCCTGAGTCTTTTTTTTTTGTTGCATTTTCACTGTTCTGACCAGTGTGTTGCGTTCCGAACGCTTGGAAACAGTGAATAATGTTGCGAAACAATCGGTTCAAAGCTTTGTTTCTCCCATCACTACCCTTTTGTGCTTGGTAAAACTTACATTCACACTGCTGACACAAGACTCGAAGTTGTGAACTGGGAAAGTGTGGATGGTTTGACGACTACCCAGTTCCAGTCTTGGACAAAACAGCCAATTCTTTTAGCCACTCTCAATCTCTGGCCCAACCTATTGTGGTACTTTGTTACAAGCTGCCAAACGTCCTCTGTTCTTGAACAAACAGATGTAGCTCTGCTGTGAGCAAGACAATTCTTGGATACCTCCATAGGACAGGGTGAGCTCTTTGGCCAAAATAAAATGTTTAAATAATAATAACTCCATTAATGGAAAGCATATCCAGTATTAAGTGACGTCTCAACGGTTGAGCATAGACAACAGTAACACACCGCCCAGAGAAGCAACTGTGATGACCAGTCCTCGTTAGTATAGTGGACAGTCTTTATCACGTCTTTTTTTTTTGTTGCATTTTCACTGTTCTGACCAGTGTGTTGCGTTCCGAACGCTTGGAAACAGTGAATAATTTTGCGAAGCAATCAGTTCAAAGCTTTGTTTTTCCCATCACTACCCTTTTGTGCTTGGTAAAACTTACATTCACACCGCTGTCTTGGACAAAACAGCCAATTCTTTTAGCCACGCTCGATCTGTGGCCCAGCCTATTGTGGTACTTTGTTACAAGCTGCCGAACTTCCTCTGTTCTTGAACAAACACATGTAGCTCTGCTGTGAGCAGAGCATCCAAAAATATCAGAAACTCGCAAATGTTCCCCTCCACGGAAATCTTTAGTAAAAGGCGAAAGATTTATGCGTGAATGAAGAGAAACTCGAGCTGTACCCATGAGACGTTGGGACAATGTGGTCGCAAGCACATGCAACCATGCTCAGCAAGGGTAATGTCTGGTGCAGGCTCCTCCCATCCAGCTTATTTTCTTTAAAAAAAAACAATAATACAGCCATATCCATTAGAGGAAGGAGCAAATGTAAAAAGAATCAGCCCCATCACCAAATGTCCGCAAACCCTGTCCAAGAGGATGTCACTGAATCCGATAGTATGTCGAAGACCAGTGGTAGTATTCGCATGAGATTTTTATGAACTTCCTGCATGCTAAATGAACAAACCCTTCATCTCCTTGGATTGCGGGTGGATAACTCCATAGGACAGGGTGAGCTCCTTGGCCAAAATAAAAGGCTTAAATAATAATAACTCCATTAATGGAAAGCATATCCAGTATTAAATGACGTCTTAACGGTTGAGCATAGACAACAGTACCGTACCGCCCAGAGAAGCAATTGGGATGACCAGTCCTCGTTAGTATAGTGGACAGTATCTCCGCCTGTCACGCGGAAGACCGGGGTTCGATTAGTCTTCTTCTTTATCACGACCAAACACCTTGCATAAGCTCAGGCTTTACCGTGGAAGGCGCTGTTAAAGTCAACCTGCCGTTCAAGACTCACTTGATTATGTTTAGCTAATTGCATTTGAAAGATTTTACTTTCAAGAAAGCGTTTGCAATAGGTTTGTAAAAGGTGTTTTTTGAATGTTTGGCCTGAGTCTTTTTTTTTTGTTGCATTTTCACTGTTCTGACCAGTGTGTTGCGTTCCGAACGGTTGGAAACAGTGAATAATGTTGCGAAACAATCGGTTCAAAGCTTTGTTTCTCCCATCACTACCCTTTTGTGCTTGGTAAAACTTACATTCACACTGCTGACACAAGACTCGAAGTTGTGAACTGGGAAAGTGTGGATGGTTTGACGACTACCCAGTTCCAGTCTTGGACAAAACAGCCAATTCTTTTAGCCACTCTCAATCTCTGGCCCAACCTATTGTGGTACTTTGTTACAAGCTGCCAAACGTCCTCTGTTCTTGAACAAACAGATGTAGCTCTGCTGTGAGCAAGACAATTCTTGGATACCTCCATAGGACAGGGTGAGCTCTTTGGCCAAAATAAAATGTTTAAATAATAATAACTCCATTAATGGAAAGCATATCCAGTATTAAGTGACGTCTCAACGGTTGAGCATAGACAACAGTAACACACCGCCCAGAGAAGCAACTGTGATGACCAGTCCTCGTTAGTATAGTGGACAGTCTTTATCACGTCTTTTTTTTTTGTTGCATTTTCACTGTTCTGACCAGTGTGTTGCGTTCCGAACGCTTGGAAACAGTGAATAATTTTGCGAAGCAATCAGTTCAAAGCTTTGTTTCTCCCATCACTACCCTTTTGTGCTTGGTAAAACTTACATTCACACCGCTGTCTTGGACAAAACAGCCAATTATTTTAGCCACGCTCGATCTTTGGCCCAGCCTATTGTGGTACTTTGTTACAAGCTGCCAAACGTCCTCTGTTCTTGAACAAACACATCTAGCTCTGCTGTGAGCAGAGCATCCAAAAATATAAGAAACTCGCAAATGTTCCCCTCCACGGAAATCTTTAGTAAAAGGCGAAAGATTTATGCGTGAATGAAGAGAAACTCGAGCTGTACCCATGAGACGTTGGGACAATGTGGTCCCAAGCACATGCAACCATGCTCAGCAAGGGTAATGTCTTGTGCAGGCTCCTCCCATCCAGCTTATTTTCTTTAAAAAAAAAAACAATAATACAGCCATATCCATTAGAGGAAGGAGCAAATGTAAAAAGAATCTGCCCCATCACCAAATGTCCGCAAACCCTGTCCAAGAGGATGTCACTGAATCCGATAGTATGTCGAAGACCAGTGGTAGTATTCGCATGAGATTTTTATGAACTTCCTGGATGCTAAATGAACAAACCCTTCATCTCCTTGGATTGCGGGTGGATACCTCCATAGGACAGGGTGAGCTCCTTGGCCAAAATAAAAGGCTTAAATAATAATAACTCCATTAATGGAAAGCATATCCAGTATTAAGTGACGTCTCAACGGTTGAGCATAGACAACAGTACCGTACCGCCCAGAGAAGCAATTGGGATGACCAGTCCTCGTCAGTATAATGGACAGTATCTCCGCCTGTCACGCGGAAGACCGGGGTTCGATTAGTCTTCTTCTTTATCACGACCAAACACCTTGCATAAGCTCAGGCTTTACCGTGGAAGGCGCTGTTAAAGTCAACCTGCCGTTCAAGACTCACTTGATTATGTTTAGCTAATTGCATTTGAAAGATTTTACTTTCAAGAAAGCGTTTGCAATAGGTTTGTAAAAGGTGTTTTTTGAATGTTTGGCCTGAGTCTTTTTTTTTTTGTTGCATTTTCACTGTTCTGACCAGTGTGTTGCGTTCCGAACGCTTGGAAACAGTGAATAATGTTGCGAAACAATCGGTTAAAAGCTTTGTTTCTCCCATCACTACCCTTTTGTGCTTGGTAAAACTTACATTCACACTGCTGACACAAGACTCGAAGTTGTGAACTGGGAAAGTGTGGATGGTTTGACGACTACCCAGTTCCAGTCTTGGACAAAACAGCCAATTCTTTTAGCCACGCTCGATCTGTGGCCCAGGCTATTGTGGTACTTTGTTACAAGCTGCCAAACTTCCTCTGTTCTTGAACAAACACATGTAGCTCTGCTGTGAGCAGAGCATCCAAAAATATCAGAACCTTGCAAATGTTCCCCTCCACGGAAATCTTTAGTAAAAGGCGAAAGATTTATGCGTGAATGAAGAGAAACTCGAGCTGTACCCACGAGACATTGGGACAATGTGGTTCCAAGCACATGCAACCATGCTCAGCAAGGGTAATGTCTGGTGCAGGCTCCTCCCATCCAGCTTATTTTCTTTTTTTTAAAAAACAATAATACAGCCATATCCATTAGAGGAAGGAGCAAATGTAAAAAGAATCTGCCCCATCACTAAATGTCCGCAAACCCTGTCCAAGAGGATGTCACTGAATCCGATAGTATGTCGAAGACCAGTGGTAGTATTCGCATGAGATTTTTATGAACTTCCTGGATGCTAAATGAACAAACCCTTCATCTCCTTAGATTGCGGATGGATACCTCCATAGGGCAGGGTGAGCTCCTTGGCCAAAATAAAAGGCTTAAATAATAATAACTCCATTAATGGAAAGCATATCCAGTATTAAGTGACGTCTCAACGGTTGAGCATAGACAACAGTACCGTACCGCCCAGAGAAGCAATTGGGATGACCAGTCCTCGTTAGTATAGTGGACAGTATCTCCGCCTGTCACGCGGATTGACCGGGGTTCGATTAGTCTTCTTCTTTATCACGACCAAACACCTTGCATAAGCTCAGGCTTTACCGTGGAAGGCGCTGTTAAAGTCAACCTGCCGTTCAAGACTCACTTGATTATGTTTAGCTAATTGCATTTGAAAGATTTTACTTTCAAGAAAGCGTTTGCAATAGGTTTGTAAAAGTGTTTTTTGAATGTTTGGCCTGAGTCTTTTTTTTTTGTTCCATTTTCACTGTTCTGACCAGTGTGTTGCGTTCCGAACGCTTGGAAACAGTGAATAATGTTGCGAAACAATCAGTTCAAAGCTTTGTTTCTCCCATCACTACCCTTTTGTGCTTGGTAAAACTTACATTCACACTGCTGACACAAGACTCGAAGTTGTGAACTGGGAAAGTGTGGATGGTTTGACGACTACCCAGTTCCAGTCTTGGACAAAATAGCCAATTCTTTTAGCCACGCTCAATCTCTGGCCCAACCTATTGTGGTACTTTGTTACAAGCTGCCAAACGTCCTCTGTTCTTGAACAAACACATGTAGCTCTGCTGTGAGCAAGACAATTCTTGGATACCTCCATAGGACAGGGTGAGCTCTTTGGCCAAAATAAAAGGTTTAAATAATAATAACTCCATAACTCCATTAATGGAAAGCATATCCAGTATTAAGTGACGTCTCAACGGTTGAGCATAGACAACAGTAACACACCGCCCAGAGAAGCAACTGTGATGACCAGTCCTCGTTAGTATAGTGGACAGTATCTCCGCCTGTCACGCGGAAGACCGGGGTTCGATTCCCTGACGGGGAGTCTTCTTCTTTATCACGACCAAACACCTTGCATAAGCTCGGGCTTTACCGTGGAAGGTGCTGTTAAAGTCAACCTGCCATTCAAGACTCGCTTGATTATTTTTAGCTAATTGCATTTGAAAGATTTTACTTTCAAGAAAGCGTTTGCAATAGGTTTGTAAAAGGTGTTTTTTGAATGTTTGGCCTGAGTCTTTTTTTTTTTGTTGCATTTTCACTGTTCTGACCAGTGTGTTGCGTTCCGAACGCTTGGAAACAGTGAATAATGTTGCGAAACAATCGGTTCAAAGCTTTGTTTCTCCCATCACTACCCTTTTGTGCTTGGTAAAACTTACATTCACACTGCTGACACAAGACTCGAAGTTGTGAACTGGGAAAGTGTGGATGGTTTGACGACTACCCAGTTCCAGTCTTGGACAAAACAGCCAATTCTTTTAGCCACGCTCAATCTCTGGCCCAACCTATTGTGGTACTTTGTTACAAGCTGCCAAACGTCCTCTGTTCTTGAACAAACACATGTAGCTCTGCTGTGAGCAAGACAATTCTTGGATACCTCCATAGGACAGGGTGAGCTCTTTGGCCAAAATAAAATGTTTAAATAATAATAACTCCATTAATGGAAAGCATATCCAGTATTAAGTGACGTCTCAACGGTTGAGCATAGACAACAGTAACACACCGCCCAGAGAAGCAACGGTGATGACCAGTCCTCGTTAGTATAGTGGACAGTATCTCCGCCTGTCACGCGGAAGACCGGGGTTCGATTCCCCGACGGGGAGTCTTCTTCTTTATCACGACCAAACACCTTGCATAAGCTCGGGCTTTACCGTGGAAGGTGCTGTTAAAGTCAACCTGCCGTTCAAGACTCGCTTGATTATTTTTAGCTAATTGCATTTGAAAGATTTTACTTTCAAGAAAGCGTTTGCAATAGGTTTGTGGAAGGTGTTTTTTGAATGTTTGGCCTGAGTCTTTTTTTTGTGTGGGATTTTCACTGTTCTGACCAGCGTGTTCCGTTCCGAACGCTTGGAAACAGTGAATAATTTTGCGAAGCAATCAGTTCAAAGCTTTGTTTCTCCCATCACTACCCTTTTGTGCTTGGTAAAACTTACATTCACACCGCTTGCTTGGACAAAACAGCCAATTCTTTTAGCCACGCTCGATCTGTGACCCGGCCTATTGTGGTACTTTGTTACAAGCTGCCAAACGTCCTCTGTTCTTGAACAAACACATGTAGCTCTGCTGTGAGCAGAGCATCCAAAAATATCAGAAACTCGCAAATGTTCCCCTCCACGGAAATCTTTAGTAAAAGGCGAAAGATTTATGCGTGAATGAAGAGAAACTCGAGCTGTACCCATGAGACGTATGGACAATGTGGTCCCAAGCACATGCTACAATGCAAGGGTAATGTCTGGTGCAGGCTCCTCCCATCCAGCTTATTTTCTTTTTTTTTTAAAACAATAATACAGCCATATCCATTAGAGGAAGGAGCAAATGTAAAAAGAATCTGCCCCATCACCAAATGTCCGCAAACCCTGTCCAAGAGGATGTCACTGAATCCGATAGTATGTCGAAGACCAGTGGTAGTATTCGCATGAGATTTTTATGAACTTCCTGGATGCTAAATGAACAAACCCGTCATCTCCTTGGATTGCGGGTGGATACTTTTAGCCACGCACGATCTGTGGCCCAGCCTATTGTGGTACTTTGTTACAAGCTGCCAAACGTCCTCTGTTCTTGAACAAACACATGTAGCTCTGCTGTGAGCAGAGCATCCAAAAATATCAGAAACTCGCAAATGTTCCCCTCCACGGAAATCTTTAGTAAAAGGCGAAAGATTTATGCGTGAATGAAGAGAAACTCGAGCTGTACCCATGAGACGTTGGGACAATGTGGTCCCAAGCACATGCAACCATGCTCAGCAAGGGTAATGTCTGGTGCAGGCTCCTCCCATCCAGCTTATTTTCTTTAAAAAAAAAAAAACAATAATACAGCCATATCCATTAGAGGAAGGAGCAAATGTAAAAAGAATCTGCCCCATCACCAAATGTCCGCAAACCCTGTCCAAGAGGATGTCACTGAATCCGATAGTATGTCGAAGACCAGTGGTAGTATTCGCATGAGATTTTTATGAACTTCCTGGATGCTAAATGAACAAACCCTTCATCTCCTTGGATTGCGGGTGGATGCTTTTAGCCACGCACGATCTGTGGCCCAGCCTATTGTGGTACTTTGTTACAAGCTGCCAAACGTCCTCTGTTCTTGAACAAACACATGTAGCTCTGCTGCGAGCAGAGCATCCAAAAATATCAGAAACTCGCAAATGTTCCCCTCCACGGAAATCTTTAGTAAAAGGCGAAAGATTTATGCGTGAATGAAGAGAAACTCGAGCTGTACCCATGAGACGTTGGGACAATGTGGTCCCAAGCACATGCAACCATGCTCAGCAAGGGTAATGTCTGGTGCAGGCTCCTCCCATCCAGCTTATTTTCTTTAAAAAAAAAACAATAATACAGCCATATCCATTAGAGGAAGGAGCAAATGTTAAAAGAATCTGCCCCATCACCAAATGTCCGCAAACCCTGTCCAAGAGGATGTCACTGAATCCGATAGTATGTCGAAGACCAGTGGTAGTATTCGCATGAGATTTTTATGAACTTCCTGGATGCTAAATGAACAAACCCTTCATCTCCTTGGATTGCGGGTGGATACCTCCATAGGACAGGGTGAGCTCCTTGGCCAAAATAAAAGGCTTAAATAATAATAACTCCATTAATGGAAAGCATATCCAGTATTAAGTGACGTCTCAACGGTTGAGCATAGACAACAGTACCGTACCGCCCAGAGAAGCAATTGGGATGACCAGTCCTCGTTAGTATAATGGACAGTATCTCCGCCTGTCACGTGGAAGACCGGGGTTCGATTAGTCTTCTTCTTTATCACGACCAAACACCTTGCATAAGCTCAGGCTTTACCGTGGAAGGCGCTGTTAAAGTCAACCTGCCGTTCAAGACTCACTTGATTATGTTTAGCTAATTGCATTTGAAAGATTTTACTTTCAAGAAAGCGTTTGCAATAGGTTTGTAAAAGGTGTTTTTTGAATGTTTGGCCTGAGTCTTTTTTTTTTTGTTGCATTTTCACTGTTCTGACCAGTGTGTTGCGTTCCGAACGCTTGGAAACAGTGAATAATGTTGCGAAACAATCGGTTCAAAGCTTTGTTTCTCCCATCACTACCCTTTTGTGCTTGGTAAAACTTACATTCACACTGCTGACACAAGACTCGAAGTTGTGAACTGGGAAAGTGTGGATGGTTTGACGACTACCCAGTTCCAGTCTTGGACAAAACAGCCAATTCTTTTAGCCACGCTCAATCTCTGGCCCAACCTATTGTGGTACTTTGTTACAAGCTGCCAAACGTCCTCTGTTCTTGAACAAACACATGTAGCTCTGCTGTGAGCAAGACAATTCTTGGATACCTCCATAGGACAGGGTGAGCTCTTTGGCCAAAATAAAATGTTTAAATAATAATAACTCCATTAATGGAAAGCATATCCAGTATTAAGTGACGTCTCAACGGTTGAGCATAGACAACAGTAACACACCGCCCAGAGAAGCAACTGTGATGACCAGTCCTCGTTAGTATTGTGGACAGTATCTCCGCCTGTCACGCGGAAGACCGGGGTTCGATTCCCCGACGGGGAGTCTTCTTCTTTATCACGACCAAACACCTTGCATAAGCTCGGGCTTTACCGTGGAAGGTGCTGTTAAAGTCAACCTGCCGTTCAAGACTCGCTTGATTATTTTTAGCTAATTGCAT
Source organism: Siphateles boraxobius (assembly GCF_051911475.1). NCBI lineage: Eukaryota > Metazoa > Chordata > Actinopteri > Cypriniformes > Leuciscidae > Siphateles > Siphateles boraxobius. The sequence goes on along the minus strand of NW_027508888.1, from coordinate 29,745 downwards.
TTGAAAGATTTTACTTTCAAGAAAGCGTTTGCAATAGGTTTGTAAAAGGTGTTTTTTGAATGTTTGGCCTGAGTCTTTTTTCTTTTGTGGGATTTTCACTGTTCTGACCAGCGTGTTCCGTTCCGAACGCTTGGAAACAGTGAATAATTTTGCGAAGCAATCAGTTCAAAGCTTTGTTTCTCCCATCACTACCCTTTGGTGCTTGGTAAAACTTACATTCACACCGCTGTCTTGGACAAAACAGCCAATTCTTTTAGCCACGCTCGATCTTTGGCCCAGCCTATTGTGGTACTTTGTTACAAGCTGCCAAACGTCCTCTGTTCTTGAACAAACACATGTAGCTCTGCTGCGAGCAGAGCATCCAAAAATATAAGAAACTCGCAAATGTTCCCCTCCACGGAAATCTTTAGTAAAAGGCGAAAGATTTATGCGTGAATGAAGAGAAACTCGAGCTGTACCCATGAGACGTTGGGACAATGTGGTTCGAAGCACATGCAACCATGCTCAGCAAGGGTAATGTCTGGTGCAGGCTCCTCCCATCCAGCTTATTTTCTTTTAAAAAAAAAAACAATAATACAGCCATATCCATTAGAGGAAGGAGCAAATGTAAAAAGAATCTGCCCCATCACCAAATGTCCGCAAACCCTGTCCAAGAGGATGTCACTGAATCCGATAGTATGTCGAAGACCAGTGGTAGTATTCGCATGAGATTTTTATGAACTTCCTGGATGCTAAATGAACAAACCCTTCATCTCTTTGGATTGCGGGTGGATACCTCCATAGGACAGGGTGAGCTCCTTGGCCAAAATAAAAGGCTTAAATAATAATAACTCCATTAATGGAAAGCATATCCAGTATTAATTGACGTCTCAACGGTTGAGCATAGACAACAGTACCGTACCGCCCAGAGAAGCAATTGGGATGACCAGTCCTCGTTAGTATAGTGGACAGTATCTCCGCCTGTCACGCGGAAGACCGGGGTTCGATTAGTCTTCTTCTTTATCACGGCCAAACACCTTGCATAAGCTCAGGCTTTACCGTGGAAGGCGCTGTTAAAGTCAACCTGCCGTTCAAGACTCACTTGATTATGTTTAGCTAATTGGATTTTTAAAGATTTTACTTTCAAGAAAGCGTTTGCAATAGGTTTGTAAAAGGTGTTTTTTGAATGTTTGGCCTGAGTCTTTTTTTTTTGTTACATTTTCACTGTTCTGACCAGTGTGTTGCGTTCCGAACGCTTGGAAACAGTGAATAATGTTGCGAAACAATCGGTTCAAAGCTTTGTTTCTCCCATCACTACCCTTTTGTGCTTGGTAAAACTTACATTCACACTGCTGACACAAGACTCGAAGTTGTGAACTGGGAAAGTGTGGATGGTTTGACGACTACCCAGTTCCAGTCTTGGACAAAACAGCCAATTCTTTTAGCCACTCTCAATCTCTGGCCCAACCTATTGTGGTACTTTGTTACAAGCTGCCAAACGTCCTCTGTTCTTGAACAAACACATGTAGCTCTGCTGTGAGCAAGACAATTCTTGGATACCTCCATAGGACAGGGTGAGCTCTTTGGCCAAAATAAAATGTTTAAATAATAATAACTCCATTAATGGAAAGCATATCCAGTATTAAGTGACGTCTCAACGGTTGAGCATAGACAACAGTAACACACCGCCCAGAGAAGCAACTGTGATGACCAGTCCTCGTTAGTATAGTGGACAGTATCTCCGCCTGTCACGCGGAAGACCGGGGTTCGATTCCCCGACGGTGAGTCTTCTTCTTTATCACGACCAAACACCTTGCATAAGCTCGGGCTTTACCGTGGAAGGTGCTGTTAAAGTCAACCTGCCGTTCAAGACTCGCTTGATTATTTTTAGCTAATTGCATTTGAAAGATTTTACTTTCAAGAAAGCGTTTGCAATAGGTTTGTAAAAGGTGTTTTTTGAATGTTTGGCCTGAGTCTTTTTTTTTGTGGGATTTTCACTGTTCTGACCAGCGTGTTCCGTTCCGAACGCTTGGAAACAGTGAACAATTTTGCGAAGCAATCAGTTCAAAGCTTTGTTTCTCCCATCACTACCCTTTTGTGCTTGGTAAAACTTACATTCACACCGCTGTCTTGGACAAAACAGCCAATTCTTTTAGCCACGCTCGATCTGTGGCCCAGCCTATTGTGGTACTTTGTTACAAGCTGCCAAACGTCCTCTGTTCTTGAACAAACACATGTAGCTCTGCTGTGAGCAGAGCATCCAAAAATATCAGAAACTCGCAAATGTTCCCCTCCACGGAAATCTTTAGTAAAAGGCGAAAGATTTATGCGTGAATGAAGAGAAACTCGAGCTGTACCCATGAGACGTTGGGACAATGTGGTCCCAAGCACATGCAACCATGCTCAGCAAGGGTAATGTCTGGTGCAGGCTCCTCCCATCCAGCTTATTTTCTTTTTTTTTAAAAACAATAATACAGCCATATCCATTAGAGGAAGGAGCAAATGTAAAAAGAATCTGCCCCATCACCAAATGTCCGCAAACCCTGTCCAAGAGGATGTCACTGAATCCGATAGTATGTCGAAGACCAGTGGTAGTATTCGCATGAGATTTTTGTGAACTTCCTGGATGCTAAATTAACAAACCCTTCATCTCCTTAGATTGCGGATGGATACCTCCATAGGACAGGGTGAGCTCCTTGGCCAAAATAAAAGGCTTAAATAATAATAACTCCATTAATGGAAAGCATATCCAGTATTAAGTGACGTCTCAACGGTTGAGCATAGACAACAGTACCGTACCGCCCAGAGAAGCAATTGGGATGACCAGTCCTCGTTAGTATAGTGGACAGTATCTCCGCCTGTCACGCGGAAGACCGGGGTTCGATTAGTCTTCTTCTTTATCACGACCAAACACCTTGCATAAGCTCAGGCTTTACAGTGGAAGGCGCTGTTAAAGTCAACCTGCCGTTCAAGACTCACTTGATTATGTTTAGCTAATTGCATTTGAAAGATTTTACTTTCAAGAAAGCGTTTGCAATAGGTTTGTAAAAGGTGTTTTTTGAATGTTTGGCCTGAGTCTTTTTTTTTTGTTGCATTTTCACTGTTCTGACCAGTGTGTTGCGTTCCGAACGCTTGGAAACAGTGAATAATGTTGCGAAACAATCGGTTCAAAGCTTTGTTTCTCCCATCACTACCCTTTTGTGCTTGGTAAAACTTACATTCACACTGCTGACACAAGACTCGAAGTTGTGAACTGGGAAAGTGTGGATGGTTTGACGACTACCCAGTTCCAGTCTTGGACAAAACAGCCAATTCTTTTAGCCACGCTCAATCTCTGGCCCAACCTATTGTGGTACTTTGTTACAAGCTGCCAAACGTCCTCTGTTCTTGAACAAACACATGTAGCTCTGCTGTGAGCAAGACAATTCTTGGATACCTCCATAGGACAGGGTGAGCTCTTTGGCCAAAATAAAATGTTTAAATAATAATAACTCCATTATTGGAAAGCATATCCAGTATTAAGTGACGTCTTAACGGTTGAGCATAGACAACAGTAACACACCGCCCAGAGAAGCAACGGTGATGACCAGTCCTCGTTAGTATAGTGGACAGTATCTCCGCCTGTCACGCGGAAGACCGGGGTTCGATTCCTCGACGGGCAGTCTTCTTCTTTATCACGACCAAACACCTTGCATAAGCTCGGGCTTTACCGTGGAAGGTGCCGTTAAAGTCAACCTGCCGTTCAAGACTCGCTTGATTATTTTTAGCTAATTGCATTTGAAAGATTTTACTTTCAAGAAAGCGTTTGCAATAGGTTTGTGGAAGGTGTTTTTTGAATGTTTGGCCTGAGTCTTTTTTTTGTGTGGGATTTTCACTGTTCTGACCAGCGTGTTCCGTTCCGAACGCTTGGAAACAGTGAATAATTTTGCGAAGCAATCAGTTCAAAGCTTTGTTTCTCCCATCACTACCCTTTTGTGCTTGGTAAAACTTACATTCACACCGCTTGCTTGGACAAAACAGCCAATTCTTTTAGCCACGCTCGATCTGTGACCCAGCCTATTGTGGTACTTTGTTACAAGCTGCCAAACGTCCTCTGTTCTTGAACAAACACATGTAGCTCTGCTGTGAGCAGAGCATCCAAAAATATCAGAAACTCGCAAATGTTCCCCTCCACGGAAATCTTTAGTAAAAGGCGAAAGATTTATGCGTGAATGAAGAGAAACTCGAGCTGTACCCATGAGACGTATGGACAATGTGGTCCCAAGCACATGCTACAATGCAAGGGTAATGTCTGGTGCAGGCTCCTCCCATCCAGCTTATTTTCTTTTTTTTTAAAAACAATAATACAGCCATATCCATTAGAGGAAGGAGCAAATGTAAAAAGAATCTGCCCCATCACCAAATGTCCGCAAACCCTGTCCAAGAGGATGTCACTGAATCCGATAGTATGTCGAAGACCAGTGGTAGTATTCGCATGAGATTTTTATGAACTTCCTGGATGCTAAATGAACAAACCCGTCATCTCCTTGGATTGCGGGTGGATACTTTTAGCCACGCACGATCTGTGGCCCAGCCTATTGTGGTACTTTGTTACAAGCTGCCAAACGTCCTCTGTTCTTGAACAAACACATGTAGCTCTGCTGTGAGCAGAGCATCCAAAAATATCAGAAACTCGCAAATGTTCCCCTCCACGGAAATCTTTAGTAAAAGGCGAAAGATTTATGCGTGAATGAAGAGAAACTCGAGCTGTACCCATGAGACGTTGGGACAATGTGGTCCCAAGCACATGCAACCATGCTCAGCAAGGGTAATGTCTGGTGCAGGCTCCTCCCATCCAGCTTATTTTCTTTTAAAAAAAAAAAACAATAATACAGCCATATCCATTAGAGGAAGGAGCAAATGTAAAAAGAATCTGCACCATCACCAAATGTCCGCAAACCCTGTCCAAGAGGATGTCACTGAATCCGATAGTATGTCGAAGACCAGTGGTAGTATTCGCATGAGATTTTTATGACCTTCCTGGATGCTAAATGAACAAACCCTTCATCTCCTTAGATTGCGGATGGATACCTCCATAGGACAGGGTGAGCTCCTTGGCCAAAATAAAAGGCTTAAATAATAATAACTCCATTAATGGAAAGCATATCCAGTATTAAGTGACGTCTCAACGGTTGAGCATAGACAACAGTACCGTACCGCCCAGAGAAGCAATTGGGATGACCAGTCCTCGTTAGTATAGTGGACAGTATCTCCGCCTGTCACGCGGAAGACCGGGGTTTGATTAGTCTTCTTCTTTATCACGACCAAACACCTTGCATAAGCTCAGGCTTTACAGTGGAAGGCGCTGTTAAAGTCAACCTGCCGTTCAAGACTCACTTGATTATGTTTAGCTAATTGCATTTGAAAGATTTTACTTTCAAGAAAGCGTTTGCAATAGGTTTGTAAAAGGTGTTTTTGAATGTTTGGCCTGAGTCTTTTTTTTTTGTTGCATTTTCACTGTTCTGACCAGTGTGTTGCGTTCCGAACGCTTGGAAACAGTGAATAATGTTGCGAAACAATCGGTTCAAAGCTTTGTTTCTCCCATCACTACCCTTTTGTGCTTGGTAAAACTTACATTCACACTGCTGACACAAGACGAAGTTGTGAACTGGGAAAGTGTGGATGGTTTGACGACTACCCAGTTCCAGTCTTGGACAAAACAGCCAATTCTTTTAGCCACGCTCAATCTCTGGCCCAACCTATTGTGGTACTTTGTTACAAGCTGCCAAACGTCCTCTGTTCTTGAACAAACACATGTAGCTCTGCTGTGAGCAAGACAATTCTTGGATACCTCCATAGGACAGGGTGAGCTCTTTGGCCAAAATAAAATGTTTAAATAATAATAACTCCATTAATGGAAAGCATATCCAGTATTAAGTGACGTCTCAACGGTTGAGCATAGACAACAGTAACACACCGCCCAGAGAAGCAACGGTGATGACCAGTCCTCGTTAGTATAGTGGACAGTATCTCCGCCTGTCACTCGGATGACCGGGGTTCGATTCCCCGACGGGGAGTCTTCTTCTTTATCACGACCAAACACCTTGCATAAGCTCGGGCTTTATCGTGGAAGGTGCTGTTAAAGTCAACCTGCCGTTCAAGACTCGCTTGATTATTTTTAGCTAATTGCATTTGAAAGATTTTACTTTCAAGAAAGCGTTTGCAATAGGTTTGTGGAAGGTGTTTTTTGAATGTTTGGCCTGAGTCTTTTTTTTGTGTGGGATTTTCACTGTTCTGACCAGCGTGTTCCGTTCCGAACGCTTGGAAACAGTGAATAATTTTGCGAAGCAATCAGTTCAAAGCTTTGTTTCTCCCATCACTACCCTTTTGTGCTTGGTAAAACTTACATTCACACCGCTTGCTTGGACAAAACAGCCAATTCTTTTAGCCACGCTCGATCTGTGACCCAGCCTATTGTGGTACTTTGTTACAAGCTGCCAAACGTCCTCTGTTCTTGAACAAACACATGTAGCTCTGCTGTGAGCAGAGCATCCAAAAATATCAGAAACTCGCAAATGTTCCCCTCCACGGAAATCTTTAGTAAAAGGCGAAAGATTTATGCGTGAATGAAGAGAAACTCGAGCTGTACCCATGAGACGTATGGACAATGTGGTCCCAAGCACATGCTACAATGCAAGGGTAATGTCTGGTGCAGGCTCCTCCCATCCAGCTTATTTTCTTTTTTTTTAAAAACAATAATACAGCCATATCCATTAGAGGAAGGAGCAAATGTAAAAAGAATCTGCCCCATCACCAAATGTCCGCAAACCCTGTCCAAGAGGATGTCACTGAATCCGATAGTATGTCGAAGACCAGTGGTAGTATTCGCATGAGATTTTTATGAACTTCCTGGATGCTAAATGAACAAACCCGTCATCTCCTTGGATTGCGGGTGGATACTTTTAGCCACGCACGATCTGTGGCCCAGCCTATTGTGGTACTTTGTTACAAGCTGCCAAACGTCCTCTGTTCTTGAACAAACACATGTAGCTCTGCTGTGAGCAGAGCATCCAAAAATATCAGAAACTCGCAAATGTTCCCCTCCACGGAAATCTTTAGTAAAAGGCGAAAGATTTATGCGTGAATGAAGAGAAACTCGAGCTGTACCCATGAGACGTTGGGACAATGTGGTCCCAAGCACATGCAACCATGCTCAGCAAGGGTAATGTCTGGTGCAGGCTCCTCCCATCCAGCTTATTTTCTTTAAAAAAACAAAAACAATAATACAGCCATATCCATTAGAGGAAGGAGCAAATGTAAAAAGAATCTGCCCCATCACCAAATGTCCGCAAACCCTGTCCAAGAGGATGTCACTGAATCCGATAGTATGTCGAAGACCAGTGGTAGTATTCGCATGAGATTTTTATTAACTTCCTGGATGCTAAATGAACAAACCCTTCATCTCCTTAGATTGCGGATGGATACCTCCATAGGACAGGGTGAGCTCCTTGGCCAAAATAAAAGGCTTAAATAATAATAACTCCATTAATGGAAAGCATATCCAGTATTAAGTGACGTCTCAACGGTTGAGCATAGACAACAGTACCGTACCGCCCAGAGAAGCAATTGGGATGACCAGTCCTCGTTAGTATAGTGGACAGTATCTCCGCCTGTCACGCGGAAGACCGGGGTTCGATTAGTCTTCTTCTTTATCACGACCAAACACCTTGCATAAGCTCAGGCTTTACAGTGGAAGGCGCTGTTAAAGTCAACCTGCCGTTCAAGACTCACTTGATTATGTTTAGCTAATTGCATTTGAAAGATTTTACTTTCAAGAAAGCGTTTGCAATAGGTTTGTAAAAGGTGTTTTTGAATGTTTGGCCTGAGTCTTTTTTTTTTGTTGCATTTTCACTGTTCTGACCAGTGTGTTGCGTTCCGAACGCTTGGAAACAGTGAATAATGTTGCGAAACAATCGGTTCAAAGCTTTGTTTCTCCCATCACTACCCTTTTGTGCTTGGTAAAACTTACATTCACACTGCTGACACAAGACTCGAAGTTGTGAACTGGGAAAGTGTGGATGGTTTGACGACTACCCAGTTCCAGTCTTGGACAAAACAGCCAATTCTTTTAGCCACGCTCAATCTCTGGCCCAACCTATTGTGGTACTTTGTTACAAGCTGCCAAACGTCCTCTGTTCTTGAACAAACACATGTAGCTCTGCTGTGAGCAAGACAATTCTTGGATACCTCCATAGGACAGGGTGAGCTCTTTGGCCAAAATAAAATGTTTAAATAATAATAACTCCATTAATGGAAAGCATATCCAGTATTAAGTGACGTCTCAACGGTTGAGCATAGACAACAGTAACACACCGCCCAGAGAAGCAACGGTGATGACCAGTCCTCGTTAGTATAGTGGACAGTATCTCCGCCTGTCACGCGGAAGACCGGGGTTCGATTCCCCGACGGGGAGTCTTCTTCTTTATCACGACCAAACACCTTGCATAAGCTCGGGCTTTACCGTGGAAGGTGCTGTTAAAGTCAACCTGCCGTTCAAGACTCGCTTGATTATTTTTAGCTAATTGCATTTGAAAGATTTTACTTTCAAGAAAGCGTTTGCAATAGGTTTGTGGAAGGTGTTTTTTGAATGTTTGGCCTGAGTCTTTTTTTTGTGTGGGATTTTCACTGTTCTGACCAGCGTGTTCCGTTCCGAACGCTTGGAAACAGTGAATAATTTTGCGAAGCAATCAGTTCAAAGCTTTGTTTCTCCCATCACTACCCTTTTGTGCTTGGTAAAACTTACATTCACACCGCTTGCTTGGACAAAACAGCCAATTCTTTTAGCCACGCTCGATCTGTGACCCAGCCTATTGTGGTACTTTGTTACAAGCTGCCAAACGTCCTCTGTTCTTGAACAAACACATGTAGCTCTGCTGTGAGCAGAGCATCCAAAAATATCAGAAACTCGCAAATGTTCCCCTCCACGGAAATCTTTAGTAAAAGGCGAACGATTTATGCGTGAATGAAGAGAAACTCGAGCTGTACCCATGAGACGTATGGACAATGTGGTCCCAAGCACATGCAACAATGCAAGGGTAATGTCTGGTGCAGGCTCCTCCCATCCAGCTTATTTTCTTTTTTTTTAAAAACAATAATACAGCCATATCCATTAGAGGAAGGAGCAAATGTAAAAAGAATCTGCCCCATCACCAAATGTCCGCAAACCCTGTCCAAGAGGATGTCACTGAATCCGATAGTATGTCGAAGACCAGTGGTAGTATTCGCATGAGATTTTTATGAACTTCCTGGATGCTAAATGAACAAACCCTTCATCTCCTTGGATTGCGGGTGGATACCTCCATAGGACAGGGTGAGCTCCTTGGCTAAAATAAAAGGCTTAAATAATAATAACTCCATTAATGGAAAGCATATCCAGTATTAAGTGACGTCTCAACGGTTGAGCATAGACAACAGTACCGTACCGCCCAGAGAAGCAATTGGGATGACCAGTCCTCTTTAGTATAGTGGACAGTATCTCCGCCTGTCACGCGGAAGACCGGGGTTCGATTCCCCGACGGGGGGTCTTCTTCTTTATCACGACCAAACACCTTGCATAAGCTCGGGCTTTACCGTGGAAGGTGCTGTTAAAGTCAACCTGCCATTCAAGACTCGCTTGATTATTTTTAGCTAATTGCATTTGAAAGATTTTACTTTCAAGAAAGCGTTTGCAATAGGTTTGTAAAAGGTGTTTTTTGAATGTTTGGCCTGAGTCTTTTTTTTTATGGGATTTTCACTGTTCTGACCAGCGTGTTCCGTTCCGAACGCTTGGAAACAGTGAACAATTTTGCGAAGCAATCAGTTCAAAGCTTTGTTTCTCCCATCACTACCCTTTTGTGCTTGGTAAAACTTACATTCACACCGCTGTCTTGGACAAAAAAGCCAATTCTTTTAGCCACGCTCGATCTGTGGCCCAGCCTATTGTGGTACTTTGTTACAAGCTGCCAAACGTCCTCTGTTCTTGAACAAACACATGTAGCTCTGCTGTGAGCAGAGCATCCAAAAATATCAGAAACTCGCAAATGTTCCCCTCCACGGAAATCTTTAGTAAAAGGCGAAAGATTTATGCGTGAATGAAGAAAAACTCGAGCTGTACCCATGAGACGTTGGGACAATGTGGTCCCAAGCACATGCAACCATGCTCAGCAAGGGTAATGTCTGGTGCAGGCTCCTCCCATCCAGCTTATTTTCTTTTTTTTTAAAAACAATAATACAGCCATATCCATTAGAGGAAGGAGCAAATGTAAAAAGAATCTGCCCCATCACCAAATGTCCGCAAACCCTGTCCAAGAGGATGTCACTGAATCCGATAGTATGTCGAAGACCAGTGGTAGTATTCGCATGAGATTTTTATGAACTTCCTGGATGCTAAATGAACAAACCCTTCATCTCCTTAGATTGCGGATGGATACCTCCATAGGACAGGGTGAGCTCCTTGGCCAAAATAAAAGGCTTAAATAATAATAACTCCATTAATGGAAAGCATATCCAGTATTAAGTGACGTCTCAACGGTTGAGCATAGACAACAGTACCGTACCGCCCAGAGAAGCAATTGGGATGACCAGTCCTAGTTAGTATAGTGGACAGTATCTCCGCCTGTCACGCGGAAGACCGGGGTTCGATTAGTCTTCTTCTTTATCACGACCAAACACCTTGCATAAGCTCAGGCTTTACAGTGGAAGGCGCTGTTAAAGTCAACCTGCCGTTCAAGACTCACTTGATTATGTTTAGCTAATTGCATTTGAAAGATTTTACTTTCAAGAAAGCGTTTGCAATAGGTTTGTAAAAGGTGTTTTTGAATGTTTGGCCTGAGTGTTTTTTTTTGTTGCATTTTCACTGTTCTGACCAGTGTGTTGCGTTCCGAACGCTTGGAAACAGTGAATAATGTTGCGAAACAATCGGTTCAAAGCTTTGTTTCTCCCATCACTACCCTTTTGTGCTTGGTAAAACTTACATTCACACTGCTGACACAAGACTCGAAGTTGTGAACTGGGAAAGTGTGGATGGTTTGACGACTACCCAGTTCCAGTCTTGGACAAAACAGCCAATTCTTTTAGCCACGCTCAATCTCTGGCCCAACCTATTGTGGTACTTTGTTACAAGCTGCCAAACGTCCTCTGTTCTTGAACAAACACATGTAGCTCTGCTGTGAGCAAGACAATTCTTGGATACCACCATAGGACAGGGTGAGCTCTTTGGCCAAAATAAAATGTTTAAATAATAATAACTCCATTAATGGAAAGCATATCCAGTATTAAGTGACGTCTCAACGGTTGAGCATAGACAACAGTAACACACCGCCCAGAGAAGCAACTGTGATGACCAGTCCTCGTTAGTATAGTGGACAGTATCTCCGCCTGTCACGCGGAAGACCGGGGTTCGATTCCCCGACGGGGAGTCTTCTTCTTTATCACGACCAAACACCTTGCATAAGCTCGGGCTTTACCGTGGAAGGTGCTGTTAAAGTCAACCTGCCATTCAAGACTCGCTTGATTATTTTTAGCTAATTGCATTTGAAAGATTTTACTTTCAAGAAAGCGTTTGCAATAGGTTTGTAAAAGGTGTTTTTTGAATGTTTGGCCTGAGTCTTTTTTTTTGTGGGATTTTCACTGTTCTGACCAGCGTGTTCCGTTCCGAACGCTTGGAAACAGTGAACAATTTTGCGAAGCAATCAGTTCAAAGCTTTGTTTCTCCCATCACTACCCTTCTGTGCTTGGTAAAACTTACATTCACACCGCTGTCTTGGACAAAACAGCCAATTCTTTTAGCCACGCTCGATCTGTGGCCCAGCCTATTGTGGTACTTTGTTACAAGCTGCCAAACGTCCTCTGTTCTTGAACAAACACATGTAGCTCTGCTGTGAGCAGAGCATCCAAAAATATCAGAAACTCGCAAATGTTCCCCTCCACGGAAATCTTTAGTAAAAGGCGAAAGATTTATGCGTGAATGAAGAAAAACTCGAGCTGTACCCATGAGACGTTGGGACAATGTGGTCCCAAGCACATGCAACCATGCTCAGCAAGGGTAATGTCTGGTGCAGGCTCCTCCCATCCAGCTTATTTTCTTTTTTTTTAAAAACAATAATACAGCCATATCCATTAGAGGAAGGAGCAAATGTAAAAAGAATCTGCCCCATCACCAAATGTCCGCAAACCCTGTCCAAGAGGATGTCACTGAATCCGATAGTATGTCGAAGACCAGTGGTAGTATTCGCATGAGATTTTTATGAACTTCCTGGATGCTAAATGAACAAACCCTTCATCTCCTTGGATTGCGGGTGGATACTTTTAGCCACGCTCGATCTGTGGCCCAGCCTATTGTGGTACTTTGTTACAAGCTGCCAAACGTCCTCTGTTCTTGAACAAACACATGTAGCTCTGCTGTGAGCAGAGCATCCAAAAATATCAGAAACTCGCAAATGTTCCCCTCCACGGAAATCTTTAGTAAAAGGCGAAAGATTTATGCGTGAATGAAGAGAAACTCGAGCTGGCTCCTCCCATCCCATCCAGCTTATTTTCTTTTTTTTAAAAAACAATAATACAGCCATATCCATTAGAGGAAGGAGCAAATGTAAAAAGAATCTGCCCCATCACCAAATGTCCGCAAACCCTGTCCAAGAGGATGTCACTGAATCCGATAGTATGTCGAAGACCAGTGGTAGTATTCGCATGAGATTTTTATGAACTTCCTGGATGCTAAATGAACAAACCCTTCATCTCCTTAGATTGCGGATGGATACCTCCATAGGACAGGGTGAGCTCCTTGGCCAAAATAAAAGGCTTAAATAATAATAACTCCATTAATGGAAAGCATATCCAGTATTAAGTGACGTCTCAACGGTTGAGCATAGACAACAGTACCGTACCGCCCAGAGAAGCAATTGGGATGACCAGTCCTCGTTAGTATAGTGGACAGTATCTCCGCCTGTCACGCGGAAGACCGGGGTTCGATTAGTCTTCTTCTTTATCACGACCAAACACCTTGTATAAGCTCAGGCTTTACAGTGGAAGGCGCTGTTAAAGTCAACCTGCCGTTCAAGACTCACTTGATTATGTTTAGCTAATTGCATTTGAAAGATTTTACTTTCAAGAAAGCGTTTGCAATAGGTTTGTAAAAGGTGTTTTTTGAATGTTTGGCCTGAGTCTTTTTTTGTTGTTGCATTTTCACTGTTCTGACCAGTGTGTTGCGTTCCGAACGCTTGGAAACAGTGAATAATGTTGCGAAACAATCGGTTCAAAGCTTTGTTTCTCCCATCACTACCCTTTTGTGCTTGGTAAAACTTACATTCACACTGCTGACACAAGACTCGAAGTTGTGAACTGGGAAAGTGTGGATGGTTTGACGACTACCCAGTTCCAGTCTTGGACAAAACAGCCAATTCTTTTAGCCACTCTCAATCTCTGGCCCACCCTATTGTGGTACTTTGTTACAAGCTGCCAAACGTCCTCTGTTCTTGAACAAACACATGTAGCTCTGCTGTGAGCAAGACGATTCTTGGATACCTCCATAGGACAGGGTGAGCTCTTTGGCCAAAATAAAATGTTTAAATAATAATAACTCCATTAATGGAAAGCATATCCAGTATTAAGTCACGTCTCAACGGTTGAGCATAGACAACAGTAACAACCAGCCCAGAGAAGCAACTGTGATGACCAGTCCTCGTTAGTATAGTGGACAGTATCTCCGCCTGTCACGCGGAAGACCGGGGTTCGATTCCCCGACGGGGAGTCTTCTTCTTTATCACGACCAAACACCTTGCATAAGCTCGGGCTTTACCGTGGAAGGTGCTGTTAAAGTCAACCTGCCGTTCAAGACTCACTTGATTATTTTTAGCTAATTGCATTTGAAAGATTTTACTTTCAAGAAAGCGTTTGCAATAGGTTTGTAAAAGGTGTTTTTTGAATGTTTGGCCTGAGTCTTTTTTTTTTTTGTGGGATTTTCACTGTTCTGACCAGCGTGTTCCGTTCCGAACGCTTGGAAACAGTGAATAATTTTGCGAAGCAATCAGTTCAAAGCTTTGTTTCTCCCATCACTACCCTTTTGTGCTTGGTAAAACTTACATTCACACCGCTGTCTTGGACAAAACAGCCAATTCTTTTAGCCACGCTCGATATTTGGCCCAGCCTATTGTGGTACTTTGTTACAAGCTGCCAAACGTCCTCTGTTCTTGAACAAACACATGTAGCTCTGCTGCGAGCAGAGCATCCAAAAATATCAGAAACTCGCAAATGTTCCCCTCCACGGAAATCTTTAGTAAAAGGCGAAAGATTTATGCGTGAATGAAGAGAAACTCTAGTTGTACCCATGAGACGTTGGGACAATGTGGTCCCAAGCACATGCAACCATGCTCAGCAAGGGTAATGTCTGGTGCAGGCTCCTCCCATCCAGCTTATTTTCTTTAAAAAAAAAACAATAATACAGCCATATCCATTAGAGGAAGGAGCAAATGTAAAAAGAATCTGCCCCATCACCAAATGTCCGCAAACCCTGTCCAAGAGGATGTCACTGAATCCGATAGTATGTCGAAGACCAGTGGTAGTATTCGCATGAGATTTTTATGAACTTCCTGGATGCTAAATGAACAAACCCTTCATCTCCTTGGATTGCGGGTGGATACTTTTAGCCACGCTCGATCTGTGGCCCAGCCTATTGTGGTACTTTGTTACAAGCTGCCAAACGTCCTCTGTTCTTGAACAATCACATGTAGCTCTGCTGTGAGCAGAGCATCCAAAAATATCAGAAACTCGCAAATGTTCCCCTCCACGGAAATCTTTAGTAAAAGGCGAAAGATTTATGCGTGAATGAAGAGAAACTCGAGCTGGCTCCTCCCATCCCATCCAGCTTATTTTCTTTTTTTTAAAAAACAATAATACAGCCATATCCATTAGAGGAAGGAGCAAATGTAAAAAGAATCTGCCCCATCACCAAATGTCCGCAAACCCTGTCCAAGAGGATGTCACTGAATCCGATAGTATGTCGAAGACCAGTGGTAGTATTCGCATGAGATTTTTATGAACTTCCTGGATGCTAAATGAACAAACCCTTCATCTCCTTAGATTGCGGATGGATACCTCCATAGGACAGGGTGAGCTCCTTGGCCAAAATAAAAGGCTTAAATAATAATAACTCCATTAATGGAAAGCATATCCAGTATTAAGTGACGTCTCAACGGTTGAGCATAGACAACAGTACCGTACCGCCCAGAGAAGCAATTGGGATGACCAGTCCTCGTTAGTATAGTGGACAGTATCTCCGCCTGTCACGCGGAAGACCGGGGTTCGATTAGTCTTCTTCTTTATCACGACCAAACACCTTGTATAAGCTCAGGCTTTACAGTGGAAGGCGCTGTTAAAGTCAACCTGCCGTTCAAGACTCACTTGATTATGTTTAGCTAATTGCATTTGAAAGATTTTACTTTCAAGAAAGCGTTTGCAATAGGTTTGTAAAAGGTGTTTTTTGAATGTTTGGCCTGAGTCTTTTTTTTTTGTTGCATTTTCACTGTTCTGACCAGTGTGTTGCGTTCCGAACGCTTGGAAACAGTGAATAATGTTGCGAAACAATCGGTTCAAAGCTTTGTTTCTCCCATCACTACCCTTTTGTGCTTGGTAAAACTTACATTCACACTGCTGACACAAGACTCGAAGTTGTGAACTGGGAAAGTGTGGATGGTTTGACGACTACCCAGATCCAGTCTTGGACAAAACAGCCAATTCTTTTAGCCACGCTCAATCTCTGGCCCAACCTATTGTGGTACTTTGTTACAAGCTGCCAAAGTCCTCTGTTCTTGAACAAACACATGTAGCTCTGCTGTGAGCAAGACAATTCTTGGATACCTCCATAGGACAGGGTGAGCTCTTTGGCCAAAATAAAATGTTTAAATAATAATAACTCCATTAATGGAAAGCATATCCAGTATTAAGTGACGTCTCAACGGTTGAGCATAGACAACAGTAACACACCGCCCAGAGAAGCAACTGTGATGACCAGTCCTCGTTAGTATAGTGGACAGTATCTCCGCCTGTCACGCGGAAGACCGGGGTTCGATTCCCCGACGGGGAGTCTTCTTCTTTATCACGACCAAACACCTTGCATAAGCTCGGGCTTTACCGTGGAAGGTGCTGTTAAAGTCAACCTGCCGTTCAAGACTCGCTTGATTATTTTTAGCTAATTGCATTTGAAAGATTTTACTTTCAAGAAAGCGTTTGCAATAGGTTTGTGGAAGGTGTTTTTTGAATGTTTGGCCTGAGTCTTTTTTTTGTGTGGGATTTTCACTGTTCTGACCAGCGTGTTCCGTTCCGAACGCTTGGAAACAGTGAATAATTTTGCGAAGCAATCAGTTCAAAGCTTTGTTTCTCCCATCACTACCCTTTTGTGCTTGGTAAAACTTACATTCACACCGCTTGCTTGGACAAAACAGCCAATTCTTTTAGCCACGCTCGATCTGTGACCCAGCCTATTGTGGTACTTTGTTACAAGCTGCCAAACGTCCTCTGTTCTTGAACAAACACATGTAGCTCTGCTGTGAGCAGAGCATCCAAAAATATCAGAAACTCGCAAATGTTCCCCTCCACGGAAATCTTTAGTAAAAGGCGAAAGATTTATGCGTGAATGAAGAGAAACTCGAGCTGTACCCATGAGACGTATGGACAATGTGGTCCCAAGCACATGCAACCATGCTCAGCAAGGGTAATGTCTGGTGCAGGCTCCTCCCATCCAGCTTATTTTCTTTAAAAAAAAAACAATAATACAGCCATATCCATTAGAGGAAGGAGCAAATGTAAAAAGAATCTGCCCCATCACCAAATGTCCGCAAACCCTGTCCAAGAGGATGTCACTGAATCCGATAGTATGTCGAAGACCAGTGGTAGTATTCGCATGAGATTTTTATGAACTTCCTGGATGCTAAATGAACAAACCCTTCATCTCCTTGGATTGCGGGTGGATACCTCCATAGGACAGGGTGAGCTCCTTGGCCAAAATAAAAGGCTTAAATAATAATAACTCCATTAATGGAAAGCATATCCAGTATTAATTGACGTCTCAACGGTTGAGCATAGACAACAGTACCGTACCGCCCAGAGAAGCACTTGGGATGACCAGTCCTCGTTAGTATAGTGGACAGTATCTCCGCCTGTCACGCGGAAGACCGGGGTTCGATTCCCCGACGGAGAGTCTTCTTCTTTATCACGACCAAACACCTTGCATAAGCTCGGGCTTTACCGTGGAAGGTGCTGTTAAAGTCAACCTGCCGTTCAAGACTCACTTGATTATGTTTAGCTAATTGCATTTGAAAGGTTTTACTTTCAAGAAAGCGTTTGCAATAGGTTTGTAAAAGGTGTTTTTTGAATGTTTGGCCTGAGTCTTTTTTTGTTGTTGCATTTTCACTGTTCTGACCAGTGTGTTGCGTTCCGAACGCTTGGAAACAGTGAATAATGTTGCGAAACAATCTGTTCAAAGCTTTGTTTCTCCCATCACTACCCTTTTGTGCTTGGTAAAACTTACATTCACACTGCTGACACAAGACTCGAAGTTGTGAACTGGGAAAGTGTGGATGGTTTGACGACTACCCAGTTCCAGTCTTGGACAAAACAGCCAATTCTTTTAGCCACTCTCAATCTCTGGCCCAACCTATTGTGGTACTTTGTTACAAGCTGCCAAACGTCCTCTGTTCTTGAACAAACACATGTAGCTCTGCTGTGAGCAAGACAATTCTTGGATACCTCCATAGGACAGGGTGAGCTCTTTGGCCAAAATAAAATGTTTAAATAATAATAACTCCATTAATGGAAAGCATATCCAGTATTAAGTGACGTCTCAACGGTTGAGCATAGACAACAGTAACACACCGGCCAGAGAAGCAACTGTGACGACCAGTCCTCGTTAGTATAGTGGACAGTATCTCCGCCTGTCACGCGGAAGACCGGGGTTCGATTCCCCGACGGGGAGTCTTCTTCTTTATCACGACCAAACACCTTGCATAAGCTCGGGCTTTACCGTGGAAGGTGCTGTTAAAGTCAACCTGCCGTTCAAGACTCGCTTGATTATTTTTAGCTAATTGCATTTGAAAGATTTTACTTTCAAGAAAGCGTTTGCAATAGGTTTGTGGAAGGTGTTTTTTGAATGTTTGGCCTGAGTCTTTTTTTTTTTTGTGGGATTTTCACTGTTCTGACCAGCGTGTTCCGTTCCGAACGCTTGGAAACAGTGAATAATTTTGCGAAGCAATCAGTTCAAAGCTTTGTTTCTCCCATCACTACCCTTTTGTGCTTGGTAAAACTTACATTCACACCGCTGTCTTGGACAAAACAGCCAATTCTTTTAGCCACGCTCGATCTTTGGCCCAGCCTATTGTGGTACTTTGTTACAAGCTGCCAAACGTCCTCTGTTCTTGAACAAACACATGTAGCTCTGCTGCGAGCAGAGCATGCAAAAATATCAGAAACTCGCAAATGTTCCCCTCCACGGAAATCTTTAGTAAAAGGCGAAAGATTTATGCGTGAATGAAGAGAAACTCTAGCTGTACCCATGAGACGTTGGGACAATGTGGTCCCAAGCACATGCAACCATGCTCAGCAAGGGTAATGTCTGGTGCAGGCTCCTCCCATCCAGCTTATTTTCTTTAAAAAAAAAACAATAATACAGCCATATCCATTAGAGGAAGGAGCAAATGTAAAAAGAATCTGCCCCATCACCAAATGTCCGCAAACCCTGTCCAAGAGGATGTCACTGAATCCGATAGTATGTCGAAGACCAGTGGTAGTATTCGCATGAGATTTTTATGAACTTCCTGGATGCTAAATGAACAAACCCTTCATCTCCTTGGATTGCGGGTGGATACTTTTAGCCACGCTCGATCTGTGGCCCAGCCTATTGTGGTACTTTGTTACAAGCTGCCAAACGTCCTCTGTTCTTGAACAAACACATGTAGCTCTGCTGTGAGCAGAGCATCCAAAAATATCAGAAACTCGCAAATGTTCCCCTCCACGGAAATCTTTAGTAAAAGGCGAAAGATTTATGCGTGAATGAAGAGAAACTCAAGCTGTACCCATGAGACGTTGGGACAATGTGGTCCCAAGCACATGCAACCATGCTCAGCAAGGGTAATGTCTGGTGCAGGCTCCTCCCATCCAGCTTATTTTCTTTTTTTTTAAAAAACAATAATACAGCCATATCCATTAGAGGAAGGAGCAAATGTAAAAAGAATCTGCCCCATCACCAAATGTCCGCAAACCCTGTCCAAGAGGATGTCACTGAATCCGATAGTATGTCGAAGACCAGTGGTAGTATTCGCATGAGATTTTTATGAACTTCCTGGATGCTAAATGAACAAACCCTTCATCTCCTTAGATTGCGGATGGATACCTCCATAGGACAGGGTGAGCTCCTTGGCCAAAATAAAAGGCTTAAATAATAATAACTCCATTAATGGAAAGCATATCCAGTATTAAGTGACGTCTCAACGGTTGAGCATAGACAACAGTACCGTACCGCCCAGAGAAGCAATTGGGATGACCAGTCCTCGTTAGTATAATGGACAGTATCTCCGCCTGTCACGCGGAAGACCGGGGTTCGATTAGTCTTCTTCTTTATCACGACCAAACACCTTGCATAAGCTCAGGCTTTACCGTGGAAGGCGCTGTTAAAGTCAACCTGCCGTTCAAGACTCACTTGATTATGTTTAGCTAATTGCATTTGAAAGATTTTACTTTCAAGAAAGCGTTTGCAATAGGTTTGTAAAAGGTGTTTTTTGAATGTTTGGCCTGAGTCTTTTTTTTTTGTTGCATTTTCACTGTTCTGACCAGTGTGTTGCGTTCCGAACGCTTGGAAACAGTGAATAATGTTGCGAAACAATCGGTTCAAAGCTTTGTTTCTCCCATCACTACCCTTTTGTGCTTGGTAAAACTTACATTCACACTGCTGACACAAGACTCGAAGTTGTGAACTGGGAAAGTGTGGATGGTTTGACGACTACCCAGTTCCAGTCTTGGACAAAACAGCCAATTCTTTTAGCCACGCTCAATCTCTGGCCCAACCTATTGTGGTACTTTGTTACAAGCTGCCAAACGTCCTCTGTTCTTGAACAAACACATGTAGCTCTGCTGTGAGCAAGACAATTCTTGGATACCTCCATAGGACAGGGTGAGCTCTTTGGCCAAAATAAAATGTTTAAATAATAATAACTCCATTAATGGAAAGCATATCCAGTATTAAGTGACGTCTCAACGGTTGAGCATAGACAACAGTAACACACCGCCCAGAGAAGCAACTGTGATGACCAGTCCTCGTTAGTATAGTGGACAGTATCTCCGCCTGTCACGCGGAAGACCGGGGTTCGATTCCCCGACGGGGAGTCTTCTTCTTTATCACGACCAAACACCTTGCATAAGCTCGGGCTTTACCGTGGAAGGTGCTGTTAAAGTCAACCTGCCGTTCAAGACTCGCTTGATTATTTTTAGCTAATTGCATTTGAAAGATTTTACTTTCAAGAAAGCGTTTGCAATAGGTTTGTGGAAGGTGTTTTTTGAATGTTTGGCCTGAGTCTTTTTTTTGTGTGGGATTTTCACTGTTCTGACCAGCGTGTTCCGTTCCGAACGCTTGGAAACAGTGAATAATTTTGCGAAGCAATCAGTTCAAAGCTTTGTTTCTCCCATCACTACCCTTTTGTGCTTGGTAAAACTTACATTCACACCGCTTGCTTGGACAAAACAGCCAATTCTTTTAGCCACGCTCGATCTGTGACCAAGCCTATTGTGGTACTTTGTTACAAGCTGCCAAACGTCCTCTGTTCTTGAACAAACACATGTAGCTCTGAGCATCCAAAAATATCAGAAACTCGCAAATGTTCCCCTCCACGGAAATCTTTAGTAAAAGGCGAAAGATTTATGCGTGAATGAAGAGAAACTCGAGCTGTTCCCATGAGACGTATGGACAATGTGGTCCCAAGCACATGCAACAATGCAAGGGTAATGTCTGGTGCAGGCTCCTCCCATCCAGCTTATTTTCTTTTTTTTTAAAAAACAATAATACAGCCATATCCATTAGAGGAAGGAGCAAATGTAAAAAGAATCTGCCCCATCACCAAATGTCCGCAAACCCTGTCCAAGAGGATGTCACTGAATCCGATAGTATGTCGAAGACCAGTGGTAGTATTCGCATGAGACTTTTATGAACTTCCTGGATGCTAAATGAACAAACCCTTCATCTCCTTGGATTGCGGGTGGATATTTTTAGCCACGCACGATCTGTGGCCCAGCCTATTGTGGTACTTTGTTACAAGCTGCCAAACGTCCTCTGTTCTTGAACAAACACATGTAGCTCTGCTGTGAGCAGAGCATCCAAAAATATCAGAAACTCGCAAATGTTCCCCTCCACGGAAATCTTTAGTAAAAGGCGAAAGATTTATGCGTGAATGAAGAGAAACTCGAGCTGTACCCATGAGACGTTGGGACAATGTGGTCCCAAGCACATGCAACCATGCTCAGCAAGGGTAATGTCTGGTGCAGGCTCCTCCCATCCAGCTTATTTTCTTTTAAAAAAACAAAACAATAATACAGCCATATCCATTAGAGGAAGGAGCAAATATAAAAAGAATCTGCCCCATCACCAAATGTCCGCAAACCCTGTCCAAGAGGATGTCACTGAATCCGATAGTATGTCGAAGACCAGTGGTAGTATTCGCATGAGATTTTTATGAACTTCCTGGATGCTAAATGAACAAACCCTTCATCTCCTTGGATTGCGGGTGGATACCTCCATAGGACAGGGTGAGCTCCTTGGCCAAAATAAAAGGCTTAAATAATAATAACTCCATTAATGGAAAGCATATCCAGTATTAAGTGACGTCTCAACGGTTGAGCATAGACAACAGTACCGTACCGCCCAGAGAAGCAATTGGGATGACCAGTCCTCGTTAGTATAATGGACAGTATCTCCGCCTGTCACGCGGAAGACCGGGGTTCGATTAGTCTTCTTCTTTATCACGACCAAACACCTTGCATAAGCTCAGGCTTTACCGTGGAAGGCGCTGTTAAAGTCAACCTGCCGTTCAAGACTCACTTGATTATGTTTAGCTAATTGCATTTGAAAGATTTTACTTTCAAGAAAGCGTTTGCAATAGGTTTGTAAAAGGTGTTTTTTGAATGTTTGGCCTGAGTCTTTTTTTTTTTGTTGCATTTTCACTGTTCTGACCAGTGTGTTGCATTCCGAACGCTTGGAAACAGTGAATAATGTTGCGAAACAATCGGTTCAAAGCTTTGTTTCTCCCATCACTACCCTTTTGTGCTTGGTAAAACTTACATTCACACTGCTGACACAAGACTCGAAGTTGTGAACTGGGAAAGTGTGGATGGTTTGACGACTACCCTTTGTGCTTGGTAAAACTTACATTCACACCGCTTGCTTGGACAAAACAGCCAATTCTTTTAGCCACGCTCGATCTGTGACCCAGCCTATTGTGGTACTTTGTTACAAGCTGCCAAACGTCCTCTGTTCTTGAACAAACACATGTAGCTCTGCTGTGAGCAGAGCATCCAAAAATATCAGAAACTCGCAAATGTTCCCCTCCACGGAAATCTTTAGTAAAAGGCGAAAGATTTATGCGTGAATGAAGAGAAACTCGAGCTGTACCCATGAGACGTATGGACAATGTGGTCCCAAGCACATGCAACCATGCTCAGCAAGGGTAATGTCTGGTGCAGGCTCCTCCCATCCAGCTTATTTTCTTTAAAAAAAAAAACAATAATACAGCCATATCCATTAGAGGAAGGAGCAAATGTAAAAAGAATCTGCCCCATCACCAAATGTCCGCAAACCCTGTCCAAGAGGATGTCACTGAATCCGATAGTATGTCGAAGACCAGTGGTAGTATTCGCATGAGATTTTTATGAACTTCCTGGATGCTAAATGAACAAACCCTTCATCTCCTTGGATTGCGGGTGGATACCTCCATAGGACAGGGTGAGCTCCTTGGCCAAAATAAAAGGCTTAAATAATAATAACTCCATTAATGGAAAGCATATCCAGTATTAATTGACGTCTCAACGGTTGAGCATAGACAACAGTACCGTACCGCCCAGAGAAGCAATTGGGATGACCAGTCCTCGTTAGTATAGTGGACAGTATCTCCGCCTGTCACGCGGAAGACCGGGGTTCGATTAGTCTTCTTCTTTATCACGGCCAAACACCTTGCATAAGCTCAGGCTTTACCGTGGAAGGCGCTGTTAAAGTCAACCTGCCGTTCAAGACTCACTTGATTATGTTTAGCTAATTGCATTTGAAAGGTTTTACTTTCAAGAAAGCGTTTGCAATAGGTTTGTAAAAGGTGTTTTTTGAATGTTTGGCCTGAGTCTTTTTTTGTTGTTGCATTTTCACTGTTCTGACCAGTGTGTTGCGTTCCGAACGCTTGGAAACAGTGAATAATGTTGCGAAACAATCGGTTCAAAGCTTTGTTTCTCCCATCACTACCCTTTTGTGCTTGGTAAAACTTACATTCACACTGCTGACACAAGACTCGAAGTTGTGAACTGGGAAAGTGTGGATGGTTTGACGACTACCCAGTTCCAGTCTTGGACAAAACAGCCAATTCTTTTAGCCACTCTCAATCTCTGGCCCAACCTATTGTGGTACTTTGTTACAAGCTGCCAAACGTCCTCTGTTCTTGAACAAACACATGTAGCTCTGCTGTGAGCAAGACAATTCTTGGATACCTCCATAGGACAGGGTGAGCTTTTTGGCCAAAATAAAATGTTTAAATAATAATAACTCCATTAATGGAAAGCATATCCAGTATTAAGTCACGTCTCAACGGTTGAGCATAGACAACAGTAACACACAGCCCAGAGAAGCAACTGTGATGACCAGTCCTCGTTAGTATAGTGGACAGTATCTCCGCCTGTCACGCGGAAGACCGGGGTTCGATTCCCCTACGGGGAGTCTTCTTCTTTATCACGACCAAACACCTTGCATAAGCTCGGGCTTTACCGTGGAAGGTGCTGTTAAAGTCAACCTGCCGTTCAAGACTCGCTTGATTATTTTTAGCTAATTGCATTTGAAAGATTTTACTTTCAAGAAAGCGTTTGCAATAGGTTTGTAAAAGGTGTTTTTTGAATGTTTGGCCTGAGTCTTTTTTCTTTTGTGGGATTTTCACTGTTCTGACCAGCGTGTTCCGTTCCGAACACTTGGAAACAGTGAATAATTTTGCGAAGCAATCAGTTCAAAGCTTTGTTTCTCCCATCACTACCCTTTGGTGCTTGGTAAAACTTACATTCACACCGCTGTCTTGGACAAAACAGCCAATTCTTTTAGCCACGCTCGATCTTTGGCCCAGCCTATTGTGGTACTTTGTTACAAGCTGCCAAACGTCCTCTGTTCTTGAACAAACACATGTAGCTCTGCTGCGAGCAGAGCATCCAAAAATATAAGAAACTCGCAAATGTTCCCCTCCTCGGAAATCTTTAGTAAAAGGCGAAAGATTTATGCGTGAATGAAGAGAAACTCGAGCTGTACCCATGAGACGTTGGGACAATGTGGTTCCAAGCACATGCAACCATGCTCAGCAAGGGTAATGTCTGGTGCAGGCTCCTCCCATCCAGCTTATTTTCTTTAAAAAAAAAAAACAATAATACAGCCATATCCATTAGAGGAAGGAGCAAATGTAAAAAGAATCTGCCCCATCACCAAATGTCCGCAAACCCTGTCCAAGAGGATGTCACTGAATCCGATAGTATGTCGAAGACCAGTGGTAGTATTCGCATGAGATTTTTATGAACTTCCTGGATGCTAAATGAACAAACCCTTCATCTCCTTGGATTGCGGGTGGATACCTCCATAGGACAGGGTGAGCTCCTTGGCCAAAATAAAAGGCTTAAATAATAATAACTCCATTAATGGAAAGCATATCCAGTATTAATTGACGTCTCAACGGTTGAGCATAGACAACAGTACCGTACCGCCCAGAGAAGCAATTGGGATGACCAGTCCTCGTTAGTATAGTGGACAGTATCTCCGCCTGTCACGCGGAAGACCGGGGTTCGATTAGTCTTCTTCTTTATCACGGCCAAACACCTTGCATAAGCTCAGGCTTTACCGTGGAAGGCGCTGTTAAAGTCAACCTGCCGTTCAAGACTCACTTGATTATGTTTAGCTAATTGCATTTGAAAGGTTTTACTTTCAAGAAAGCGTTTGCAATAGGTTTGTAAAAGGTGTTTTTTGAATGTTTGGCCTGAGTCTTTTTTTGTTGTTGCATTTTCACTGTTCTGACCAGTGTGTTGCGTTCCGAACGCTTGGAAACAGTGAATAATGTTGCGAAACAATCGGTTCAAAGCTTTGTTTCTCCCATCACTACCCTTTTGTGCTTGGTAAAACTTACATTCACACTGCTGACACAAGACTCGAAGTTGTGAACTGGGAAAGTGTGGATGGTTTGACGACTACCCAGTTCCAGTCTTGGACAAAACAGCCAATTCTTTTAGCCACGCTCGATCTTTGGCCCAGCCTATTGTGGTACTTTGTTACAAGCTGCCAAACGTCCTCTGTTCTTGAACAAACACATGTAGCTCTGCTGTGAGCAAGACAATTCTTGGATACCTCCATAGGACAGGGTGAGCTCTTTGGCCAAAATAAAATGTTTAAATAATAATAACTCCATTAATGGAAAGCATATCCAGTATTAAGTGACGTCTCAACGGTTGAGCATAGACAACAGTAACACACCACCCAGAGAAGCAACTGTGATGACTAGTCCTCGTTAGTATAGTGGACAGTATCTCCGCCTGTCACGCGGAAGACCGGGGTTCGATTCCCCGACGGGGAGTCTTCTTCTTTATCACGACCAAACACCTTGCATAAGCTCGGGCTTTACCGTGGAAGGTGCTGTTAAAGTCAACCTGCCGTTCAAGACTCGCTTGATTATTTTTAGCTAATTGCATTTGAAAGATTTTACTTTCAAGAAAGCGTTTGCAATAGGTTTGTGGAAGGTGTTTTTTGAATGTTTGGCCTGAGTCTTTTTTTTGTGTGGGATTTTCACTGTTCTGACCAGCGTGTTCCGTTCCGAACGCTTGGAAACAGTGAATAATTTTGCGAAGCAATCAGTTCAAAGCTTTGTTTCTCCCATCACTACCCTTTTGTGCTTGGTAAAACTTACATTCACACCGCTTGCTTGGACAAAACAGCCAATTCTTTTAGCCACGCTCGATCTGTGACCCAGCCTATTGTGGTACTTTGTTACAAGCTGCCAAACGTCCTCTGTTCTTGAACAAACACATGTAGCTCTGAGCATCCAAAAATATCAGAAACTCGCAAATGTTCCCCTCCACGGAAATCTTTAGTAAAAGGCGAAAGATTTATGCGTGAATGAAGAGAAACTCGAGCTGTACCCATGAGACGTATGGACAATGTGGTCCCAAGCACATGCAACAATGCAAGGGTAATGTCTGGTGCAGGCTCCTCCCATCCAGCTTATTTTCTTTTTTAAAAAAAACAATAATACAGCCATATCCATTAGAGGAAGGAGCAAATGTAAAAAGAATCTGCCCCATCACCAAATGTCCGCAAACCCTGTCCAAGAGGATGTCACTGAATCCGATAGTATGTCGAAGACCAGTGGTAGTATTCGCATGAGATTTTTATGAACTTCCTGGATGCTAAATGAACAAACCCTTCATCTCCTTGGATTGCGGGTGGATACTTTTAGCCACGCACGATCTGTGGCCCAGCCTATTGTGGTACTTTGTTACAAGCTGCCAAACGTCCTCTGTTCTTGAACAAACACATGTAGCTCTGCTGTGAGCAGAGCATCCAAAAATATCAGAAACTCGCAAATGTTCCCCTCCACGGAAATCTTTAGTAAAAGGCGAAAGATTTATGCGTGAATGAAGAGAAACTCGAGCTGTACCCATGAGACGTTGGGACAATGTGGTCCCAAGCACATGCAACCATGCTCAGCAAGGGTAATGTCTGGTGCAGGCTCCTCCCATCCAGCTTATTTTCTTTAAAAAAAAAAAAACAATAATACAGCCATATCCATTAGAGGAAAGAGCAAATGTAAAAAGAATCTGCCCCATCAACAAATGTCCGCAAACCCTGTCCAAGAGGATGTCACTGAATCCGATAGTATGTTGAAGACCAGTGGTAGTATTCGCAAGAGATTTTTATGAACTTCCTGGATGCTAAATGAACAAACCCTTCATCTCCTTGGATTGCGGGTGGATACTTTTAGCCACGCACGATCTGTGGCCCAGCCTATTGTGGTACTTTGTTACAAGCTGCCAAACGTCCTCTGTTCTTGAACAAACACATGTAGCTCTGCTGTGAGCAGAGCATCCAAAAATATCAGAAACTCGCAAATGTTCCCCTCCACGGAAATCTTTAGTAAAAGGCGAAAGATTTATGCGTGAATGAAGAGAAACTCGAGCTGTACCCATGAGACGTTGGGACAATGTGGTCCCAAGCACATGCAACCATGCTCAGCAAGGGTAATGTCTGGTGCAGGCTCCTCCCATCCAGCTTATTTTCTTTTAAAAAAAAACAATAATACAGCCATATCCATTAGAGGAAGGAGCAAATGTAAAAAGAATCTGCCCCATCACCAAATGTCCGCAAACCCTGTCCAAGAGGATGTCACTGAATCCGATAGTATGTCGAAGACCAGTGGTAGTATTCGCATGAGATTTTTATGAACTTCCTGGATGCTAAATGAACAAACCCTTCATCTCCTTGGATTGCGGGTGGATACC
Source organism: Siphateles boraxobius (assembly GCF_051911475.1). Taxonomy (NCBI): domain Eukaryota; kingdom Metazoa; phylum Chordata; class Actinopteri; order Cypriniformes; family Leuciscidae; genus Siphateles; species Siphateles boraxobius. The sequence continues at coordinate 2,001 of NW_027508888.1, read as the reverse complement.
TCCATAGGACAGGGTGAGCTCCTTGGCCAAAATAAAAGGCTTAAATAATAATAACTCCATTAATGGAAAGCATATCCAGTATTAAGTGACGTCTCAACGGTTGAGCATAGACAACAGTACCGTACCGCCCAGAGAAGCAATTGGGATGACCAGTCCTTGTTAGTATAGTGGACAGTATCTCCGCCTGTCACGCGGAAGACCGGGGTTCGATTCCCCGACGGGGGGTCTTCTTCTTTATCACGACCAAACACCTTGCATAAGCTCGGGCTTTACCGTGGAAGGTGCTTTTAAAGTCAACCTGCCATTCAAGACTCGCTTGATTATTTTTAGCTAATTGCATTTGAAAGATTTTACTTTCAAGAAAGCGTTTGCAATAGGTTTGTAAAAGGTGTTTTTTGAATGTTTGGCCTGAGTCTTTTTTTTGTGGGATTTTCACTGTTCTGACCAGCGTGTTCCGTTCCGAACGCTTGGAAACAGTGAACAATTTTGCGAAGCAATCAGTTCAAAGCTTTGTTTCTCCCATCACTACCCTTTTGTGCTTGGTAAAACTTACATTCACACCGCTGTCTTGGACAAAACAGCCAATTCTTTTAGCCACGCTCGATCTGTGGCCCAGCCTATTGTGGTACTTTGTTACAAGCTGCCAAACGTCCTCTGTTCTTGAACAAACACATGTAGCTCTGCTGTGAGCAGAGCATCCAAAAATATCAGAAACTCGCAAATGTTCCCCTCCACGGAAATCTTTAGTAAAAGGCGAAAGATTTATGCGTGAATGAAGAGAAACTCGAGCTGTACCCATGAGACGTTGGGACAATGTGGTCCCAAGCACATGCAACCATGCTCAGCAAGGGTAATGTCTGGTGCAGGCTGCTCCCATCCAGCTTTTTTCTTTAAAAAAAAAACAATAATACAGCCATATCCATTAGAGGAAGGAGCAAATGTAAAAAGAATCTGCCCCATCACCAAATGTCCGCAAACCCTGTCCAAGAGGATGTCACTGAATCCGATAGTATGTCGAAGACCAGTGGTAGTATTCGCATGAGATTTTTATGAACTTCCTGGATGCTAAATGAACAAACCCTTCATCTCCTTAGATTGCGGATGGATACCTCCATAGGACAGGGTGAGCTCCTTGGCCAAAATAAAAGGCTTAAATAATAATAACTCCATTAATGGAAAGCATATCCAGTATTAAGTGACGTCTCAACGGTTGAGCATAGACAACAGTACCGTACCGCCCAGAGAAGCAATTGGGATGACCAGTCCTCGTTAGTATAGTGGACAGTATCTCCGCCTGTCACGCGGAAGACCGGGGTTCGATTAGTCTTCTTCTTTATCACGACCAAACACCTTGCATAAGCTCAGGCTTTACAGTGGAAGGCGCTGTTAAAGTCAACCTGCCGTTCAAGACTCACTTGATTATGTTTAGCTAATTGCATTTGAAAGATTTTACTTTCAAGAAAGCGTTTGCAATAGGTTTGTAAAAGGTGTTTTTTGAATGTTTGGCCTGAGTCTTTTTTTTTTTGTTGCATTTTCACTGTTCTGACCAGTGTGTTGCGTTCCGAACGCTTGGAAACAGTGAATAATGTTGCGAAACAATCGGTTCAAAGCTTTGTTTCTCCCATCACTACCCTTTTGTGCTTGGTAAAACTTACATTCACACTGCTGACACAAGACTCGAAGTTGTGAACTGGGAAAGTGTGGATGGTTTGACGACTACCCAGTTCCAGTCTTGGACAAAACAGCCAATTCTTTTAGCCACGCTCAATCTCTGGCCCAACCTATTGTGGTACTTTGTTACAAGCTGCCAAACGTCCTCTGTTCTTGAACAAACACATGTAGCTCTGCTGTGAGCAAGACAATTCTTGGATACATCCATAGGACAGGGTGAGCTCTTTGGCCAAAATAAAATGTTTAAATAATAATAACTCCATTAATGGAAAGCATATCCAGTATTAAGTGACGTCTCAACGGTTGAGCATAGACAACAGTAACACACCG
>NW_027508887.1:830000-847500 GCF_051911475.1 Siphateles boraxobius | reverse complement strand
ATATGATGTAATAATCGCGGCAGAGACTGAGAGAGACGGATGAGTCGAGGCAACATTTCTCCTGTTTTACTGGTTTATCATTCATTCCATCCGAGTGTCATGAATATGCATGTATGCAAATATGCACATCATCATGTGATTCAGCGTTTGACTGCTCGTGTGTTTTCACTCTCTCAGATCGCATGCCTCTCTGCCGAACCTGTTAGATTCAAGCAATCTTTCTGCGAGCTATCTTGTGTTTTATCTCTCAAACACACCAGCTGTGCGAGCCGTTCTGTATCTTACGCTTCACTGACCATGTGAAAGCAGAACACGGGAAAGACTTCAGGAAAGAGAGGAGGACAGACAGGGTTCACGTGCTTCAGCTTCACTCTTCTGGAGTGTTAATAGACTGAAGTCTTCAGAGCAGGGGATTCTGGGTAACGGGCTCGTAAACTCGGTGGCTAGGTGATGGAATGGAAGGGGTTTTTTTTGTCATCTTACTCTGTTTTGCAGTAATTTGAGACTCCTGGTTTTCCCAAATGCTTTTGCTTCACTGAACCATTCTCCTGTGAAGGACTTGCATAAAGTCCAATATTAAATAAAGGCTGAGGGATGTTCAACAAACACTCACACTTTCATAGTGTCATGTCTGTTTACCAAAACAGTCAAAGTTTGAAGGTCACACGCTTTCAAGTTGCGCCTGCTTCCATTTGTTTGTGAACAGGAACGGGCAGAAGATCTCCATTTAAAGGGATAGTTCACTCAAAAATGTAAATTCTAACGTAGTGTGATAGCGTAGGGCTACGTCACACACATGTGTGTGATGAATTTGACGTACAACAACAGAAGCGCTGCGCTGTTACACTAGTGAACTCACCCGAGGCCCACAGAGAAGGAAATGAATAGTTGAAATAAAGTTGTTATTTTTGTTCGTTTTTACGCACAAATAGTATTCTCGTCGTTTGATAAACTTAAGATTGAGCCACTGTAGTCACTTGGACTATTTTAACGATGTCTTAAATAACTTTTCGGGGAACAAGTTTCAATCCCTTAAAAGCCTATGGAGGAGTGATCCAGCTCTCAGATTTAATCAAAAATATCTTAATTCGTGTTCTGAAGATGAACGAAGGTCTTACGGGGTTGAACAACATGAGGGAGAGTAAATACTGACAGAGTTTAAATGTTTGGGTGAACTATCCCTTTAAGGGTTTGCCTACACATTTAGAAAAAATCATGTGTCACTTTTCTTTAGAATAGCTGGGTTTCAGTCCGTATTGAGTCTAATTTACCTTGATCAATTAATGTCCCATTCCCGCTGATCCCCTGAACGACAACCTAATGCTATATAAACACAGACACAAAAAAATACGTTGGCTAGCTAACATACCGTCGCTGCAGACACGGCATTAACACTCTGCTCCTCCCAAACCGCAGACATAACCACTTTTTACGGCGTTGTTCTGTGAGCTTTTTACATTTCTCACCTTTATGAATGACAATCTTTGGTACTCTATAAAAACCCTTTCCCTTTTCTCGATTAGAACGATTGGAGCAACGCTCTCGTGATGCAGCAGCGTGATGTCACGTGAAACCAACCTATTCTTTAGTATGCGTGGTTCTAGGAATATGCAAATGAGCCCCGCCTCCACTCACTCACTCAGCTCAGAGATCCACTCGTTGACGATCACACGTTGATCTGATTGGTTACCAGTTTGTGACGTCAGAAACACCAGCGATTTCAAAGCGTGTTTTTGAGACTGTCTTTGGTTCACTGCAGTTTTTAAGGAGAAAATACTCAGCAATGTTGTCGACTCATGAATTTACACATGGTTTGTCTTAAGCATATTAAAAACACCACATAGACATATAAACAACATTAAAAGCTGGATTTTCAACACAGAGGACTTTTAAATTTACGGTCTTCGATCTTTGACTTTTTGTCTGATTTTTAAATGCTTTTTTGCTTCAAAGCTACGTTTGTAATGTTGTGAATGTGATCCTCCTCATAGCTGATTGGTTTGGTTCATGGCTTATAACTTTAAACAAAGATGTTTTTCAAATCCTAATGGGACTTCCAGAACCAAACCCACTGAAAAAAAACTGTAGATAAAAAAACATTCTTTCATGAATGACATCAGTGATAAGATCAGTAAGATGATCTGATAAAATGAGACTTCAGAATATGTTCTCTGCCAAACCCGTCTTTCAACTTTTATTTTAATTTTAATACAGAATGTTGCTATTTTGTTGCGGCAGTGTTTTGTGTGGTTGCTGGGTGGTTTCTTTCTTATTCAAAGATGTTTAGATCAGATAAAGGGATCATATAATGGTTTTATAGGTTTAGGTTTGTGGTAGATGTCTCTCTGCATGTCTGTTTGCTTTGCCACACGAGTGCAGAGATCTTGACATGTCAAAAAGCTGTTTCCGAAAGCTCAGATCTGGAGATGAGTGTGTGTGAGGGGATTTTGTGCTCGATGGGGGTCGAGGGCCCGACGGGTCAGGCATTAAAGGGACGAGTGTAAACAACATCTGTTTATTCCCCGGCCTCATTTCAGGTATTACTACTGTAAATGCTCGCATAGTTTTAGATTATGAATCTGCTTATGATGTTTGAAGATGATCCTTTTAATTTTTTATGATTTTACTGTGGTATTGTGGGGTAAATGTTATGCATACAGTTCATAATTCACGTGGCTACGCGGAAGCAATACAAAATTCTCTGAGCCACCAGGCATTGTTTTATGCAAATGAATGAAGTTGACTTGACTTGACTGTTGATTATGGTGTGCATTGATATATTCATGGAAGTAAAATAATGGCAAATGTTTTTGAAACAAAAAAAGGCTTCTTGAATTGCAATACTTGAAAAAATATGCATTGCATTAACCTTGCTTGTATTTTAATGCGTAGTATTTTTAGGGCTTGCATTATTTATGGGTTGTATATAGGGCTGCAACTAACGATTATTTTGATAATCGATTAATCGGACGATTATTTTTTCGATTAATCGATTAATCGGATAGAAATTAAATTAGATTTTTTTTTATTATAACTAAATAAAACCGTAAATCAGGGTATTTATGTGTAAAAGTGTACTTTAAAAAGTGCAAAAGCCACACATTGAGTTTTACTAATATCAATATTTGCATTGTTTTTAATGATAATTGCTGATGGCAAGTTGACAAACATGATTATTGTTAAAAAAATGATATCCAACATATTATGTTTTAACAAAATTTTTGTTAAAACAAATTTACACAGACATGTTGTTCAGATGTGAATATCTGAACTAAAAACAAACTAAAAACATCTAAAATATATAATTCATTTAATTTTTATTTAAAATTAATTATATATAAGGAATATAAGGATAAAGAATATAATATATATTATATATATAATATAGAAAATAATATAATATAAGGATAAATTGATTAAATAAATATAGAAAGACTGAAAACAATTGTGTGAATGTAGAGCCGCAGTAGATCGCGTTTGAAAAACAATAAAAACTTAGTAGACAAATGCTATAAAAAGAGAACGGAATGGAGGTAACGTTACCCAGCAAGCTAACAGGCTTGAGTAAAGGACAGGAGAAATTATGCATTAGTGCACAAGCATTCGCTGAAAACCACTGAGTACAGTGACTAAAAAACAATATTTTACTGCTGCTGTTATTAACTGCCTTTATATTTAGTGCTTCGCTTTGTAAAGACCGTTTTAATTTAACCTATTTCTGCGGTAGCGCTATTTTAATCCATCACTTACGTTGGGAGCGAACTGATTGCACAACCTGATGCTCGAGACAAAATACAGACATCCCGGAAGTCCCGGGAGTCTCCCGCATATTGATTGCGGCCCTATGATTGCGGCTCCCTGATGCCCGCGAATTAGTTCAAACTCCCGCGCATGCGAGACAGAAGAGACTGCTCCAAACCGTGTAGCGCGCGCGCTCGGCAGAGCGCCTGAGGGAGAGAGACCTTGCGTGTGTGTGCGTACCAGTAAACGCTCCCCGTGACGTAAGCAGACCAACTAATCGATAATGACATTCGTTGACAACGATTTTCATAATCGATTATAATCGATTTTATCGATTAGTTGTTGCAGCCCTAGTTGTATATTTAAGCTGTGAATAATTCAATTCAAAACATTTCACACATTTTCATTATTAAAAAGTTGATAATCCATATTCACCTTTCAGATTTCACTTCCAAAATAATATACATTCTGTTTAAATAAATATAAAATAACAGGCAATTTTTGGTCCATTATATTTTGCTTTACAAATTCACTTCTACAAATTCAGTGGTTAAAATTCGATTAATGCAATGCATATTTTTTTCAGTTAATGCAAATTCGACAAGCGTTTTTGTTTCAAAAACATTTGGCATTATTTTACTTCCATAGCCCTCCATGCACAGGTCAGCGCTGTATCATCGGTGTTCTGCTGGATAAACACACATGTTGAGTTTTGCATGCAGTTCGTTTCTCTGAGGCTTATTTAGCATGCATAATTAATGGGATAACGAGCTGTGAAATGACCGTGTCATTGCTGACTGGCCACTTCCTGTGAACTCGTGTTTGCCTTCCCATCCCAAATATTATGAACTAAAAACATGTAATCCTAAATAGTGTATTGTATGCAGTGATAAGCCTTTTTAACTGTAGTTTTTAAACTTTTAACTTAGTTGTTTAAAACCGCAACTGCTGTTCAGTTAGTTTGTCACACTGCAAATGAAAAGTCATGTAAAGCACATTGCATTGTGGGATTCAGGATCCACGGTTTGCTCTGTTCTAGCAAATGCAGAACATAATTCATATATGCATATTGTGCACAAAATGCTTACTGTATAGTAAGTTTCTTATACTTTGTGTTTGCTTTTTCCCCACCTCAGACTACTTGTTTATATGAGTATATTGCTTCTGTGTGTGTTTTAAACAAGTGAGCCGGATCTCGTCTTTTTCGGAGTGTATTCTGTGTGTATTCTCGCTCCAGATCTGAGAGGCGAGTTCTGTAATTGATATGCCACAAGTAATAAATCAGCCGTCCGCCTGCAACCGCTCGCCATTATCTGAGGAGACGGGTTTAGAGGTCTGTCCGCAGTGTGTGTACGTGAATTTATGCTCTGTTTTCTAAAGCAGAAGGGTTGTGAGATGACTCGCTGAATAACGTGTCCTCGGGCAGCTGTGGGAAAAATGGAGAATGAATTGACTTCCATATTAACTCTGTCTCATGTTCCCTATGCTGAAATGTGCTGCAGTGTTTGTGTGTGGCGGGTGAATCTCACCAGGAACGTCTTTTTGCCCAAAGCAAAAAAACAAAAAAAGACATTTTATATGTTGCTTACAGTAAAATTAAGAATGAACCATTTTTTTTTGCATTGAACTGCAAAGACATTTGTGCATTGCATTGCATTTCCATGGTGTTGTTGTTCATTTAATTTTTGTTATGTTAATTAAATAAAACATTTAAATATGTGTGTACATAAATAAATCTTGTGGTAGATGTGCCAGTACATACAGGTTCTAGGATTGTAATGTTTGCTCAATAGTCTGTGGTTTTCAGGTAGGATGTGTGTGAGCGGCTCATTTGACTGGCACAAGTAGAAACTGATGCCACTGATAATATTGAGCTTGGCTGAGATCTGTGATATAAACAAGGACATCTATGATAACAGCACAGGCACAGACAGATAAATATTCAGCGGCTGATTCAGGCACTTGCAGATTCATTGATTGGCATCATTTAAGCGCTTACTGATCGTCTGAAGTGCAGGTACTCATGGGAAATTGGCAAATCTAAAAGTGGAAGATGAGAACACCAGATGAAAGAAAGCATTAAGGGATGTTAGGCAAGAATTTCTTTTATCTCTTGATGAGATTGATAATTCTCTTAAGAAGTCGGTCCTTTCTGAGGCATTCTGGCTTACATTTTTTATCATTTAGGCTATAGTTTCATGTTCATTCCCTTTTATTCTTAGACTTTATCTCTAAAATCACTACAAATACTTCTGTGTAGACGGTTTTAACCATTCCATTGCCATATAGCAATATGAGGGGATACAGATGCAATTTGGTTTGATATTTATGGTTCACTCTGCGACGACCGATCCGCTCAAATGAAGACAAATAAGGTTTGGGAATCTACTACAGCTTTCTGTCTCTCTCTATTTTTCTTTTGCTCTGGTTTGCACACAAGTGCACACACAGTAACTCAGAGACATCTTATGACTTGCCTTACAGTACAGTTGTGGTACCAGAGTAAAGTTATGGAAATTGCAGTACTGAATGGTTACCATATTGTGGTACTTAAAATAATACACAATGCTACTATGGCACATGTCCAAAAACATGGTAGTAGGGTACATTTTTGTTAGTGTTAAAGAGCCAACTGGCTCTATGTTTTATGGCTTGCTATAAAATGTATGAATACAGTAATAAAATAACCACTAGCCATTAGCCACTACTATCATAAAAAATAAAAAATAACAGATTCTGAAAGCTTCTTTATGCTGTTTGAAGGAGAGCTATATTAATTTACTATAGTTTTACATTATTAAAAATGGTTTTAGGAACCATTTTGGGTTACACTGGTTAATGCTATGGTTACTAATTGTATGGAAAAATAATGAAGTAATTGAAATTTCCTGTAATAAATAGGGTTAGTCGCTCATCTCTGAAATTGAACTTGAGTTAGAGTTTAGGTTGGTTGGTCCTCTGCTGATAGACAGAGGAATAATTTCCCTTCTCTGGTCCATTTTTGCACATGTTTCTGGAGATCTGTGGACTGACGCCACTTCCCATCATCTCGTCCTTGGGGAATGATGGACAGATAAGAAGATCCACAGTTCACCGCAAACAGGAAAAGAGCAATGGAGATAAGACATAGGCAAAGAAAAGGATAGAGAAAGGAAACCATTCCTCCTATTATCCCCTATCTCCTCTTTTTATTTCCTTTATCTTTCACAGTTTTCGCTTGCCTCCGGCTTTCTCCTGTTGCTGAGATTTTCCTGTTTTTGTAGTTTCGTCGTCTCATTTTTCCAGTGGAAATGGTGGTGAACTCTTTTTGTTTGTTTGTCTGTTTGTTTGGATTTATTTTCTGGCATTGGCACAATTGCCATTTGTTTTCCTAACAATTAATTGGGTATTCATTTTTAAGTGCTTTTATCCAATACAACTACAGGTGTAGTTTCTCTGGATTAACCTGTGGTTTCATGGTTGGTCACCCTATTGAGTTACCAGTCCAAATCTGTATTCATTGTGATATCAGTCCTGAGTTTGTTGGTCTGTTGACTTAAATGGCAACATCTAAACCAGGGCTGGATGTGAAGCCACTGCCCTGCAGTGTTTAGCTCAAACCCTGATCAAACACACCTTCCTGTAATTTTCTAGTAACTCCGAAGACATTAACGCTGGGCAATAACTCTCCAGAGCTGGATTTGAGGAGCTCTGATCTAAACCTAGGGCCTAGTTACTACAAGTAATTACTGTATATCATATTTAAGTGCAGTTTACCACATTTTAGTGAAATAATTTTTTATCATATAATCATGATGAACAGATGTCATCGTTATAATGCATATATTAATCATCATAACGCATTATGGAACTCTTACTGGTTTTAGACTGAGAAATGTATGTTCTCAGGGCTGTGAATTAGAATAGAAAAAGCTGTATAAATCATTTCATATTGACTTGAAACAGGACAAAGTCATTTCCTTGCCCTTGTAAAGCTCAGAACAACTTCAAGCAACTCAGACGTCAAAGACTTACTTTAGACTTGTTTGTTGTTCAGGGCCTTTTTAAAGGTACACTGCTATATACTTGCATACTTGATCTCCACAAAGCTGCTGTCAGACACTTTGTGATGATGGATGTCTTGTGCCAGTACTGAAGCGGGACCAACTCTGCAGCTGTGGTGTTGAGTTTGTTTACAGTACATCTCTAATCCATCTTCACGCTCAGAGCTATCAGTCTTGGTAATTAAAAGTTGACACGGTTCGCCTCATTCGACCACACGGTTCTAAATGATTGGTTGCAAACTGAAAGATATTGTCTTGACTCTCTTTCCCCACTGTTTGACTTTGAGAAATGATGCATAATGAATCCGATATGTTACATTTGCACTCATAATGTGTTTTTTTTTTTTTTGCCCTGCAGGAGCCCCGGACGAGGAATTAAGTTGGATGTTGGAGTGGATGACTGTTGTGTGAGAAGGCAAGGAAGCATTAAATCGATTAGGCTTGTCCTGCCTTCCTTTCTTATTTGTTGAGTTTGTTTAAAAGTCCCAGATTGAAGACTAATAGCGTGGACCACCACATCTTTCACTTGTGAGGACCAGCGCAAATATGTGGCCTCAGCAGGGGCCGCAATGCATTATTGGCCCAAGGACTGTAATGTTCCTTGGGCTGCTGACAATCTGCATTTCCCCCCACCTTTCTGGAGGAGCACCAGAGCCATTTAAGTCCTTCTTGCCCCCTGACTGGGGTCTGACGCATTTAGCCATCCATAACAAGACAGGAGATGTTTATGTTGGCGCGGTAAACTGGATCTACAAGCTCTCTAGCAATTTGACCAAGTTGAGGAGTCATGAGACGGGTCCGGTAGTGGACAACGAGAAATGCTATCCACCTCCGAGTGTACAATTATGCCCCCATGACCTTTCCCCAAATAGTAATGTGAACAAACTGCTGCTAATAGACTATCCCCAAAACAGACTCATTGCTTGTGGAAGCACCTCGCAAGGCATCTGTCAGTTTCTGCGCCTGGATAACCTTTTCAAGCTTGGCGAGCCACAACACCGTAAGGAACACTACCTCTCCAGCGTGGCTGAGTCGGGAACCATGTCTGGCGTCATCATCTCTGAGGGTCATACCAGCAAGCTTTTCATTGGGACGCCCATCGATGGGAAATCGGAGTACTTCCCAACACTTTCCAGCCGTAAGTTGATGGCCAATGAAGAGGATGCTGACATGTTCAGCTTTGTCCACCAGGACGAGTTTGTCTCGTCGCAGCTGAAGATCCCGTCGGATACGCTTTCCAAATTCCCTGCGTTTGACATCTACTACATATACAGCTTTAGCAGTGAGCAGTTTGTCTACTACTTGACCTTGCAGCTGGATACCCAACTAACTTCTCCTGATGCCAGCGGAGAACAGTTCTTCACCTCTAAGATCGTCCGACTCTGTATCGATGATCCCAGGTTCTATTCCTACGTGGAGTTCCCAATTGGATGCACCAAAGATGGCGTAGAGTATCGACTGATCCAGGACGCCTACTTGAGCAAACCCGGAAGGCAACTCGCAAATTCTTTGGGAGTGTCTGAGCAAGAGGACATATTGTTTACAGTCTTCTCCCAAGGCCAGAAGAACCGAGCCAAACCCCCAAAAGAGTCAGCACTCTGCCTGTTCACGCTATCCAAAATAAAGGAGAAGATCAAGGAAAGGATTCAATCGTGCTATAGAGGAGAGGGCAGGCTGTCTTTGCCCTGGCTACTCAACAAGGAGCTACCATGCATCAACTCGGTAAGCCTCTGATGGCAGGCAATTAAGACACACTGCATGGCTATGACGATTGATTTGTTGGGTTAGATGAATGAGTGTGCTTCAGTAATGTCCTCTGCTAGAGTTCAGCTTCCATTATCTTGGTGCAAAGGGTGATTGTGATTAGATATGAGTGTAGAAATTGTAGATCAGACTAGGGTTGTATGGGTAGGACAACTGGGAACTTTTAGGAGTGGCCTAGTGAAGTCCTCTATAGCAGTGTTTATCAACTCCAGTCCTGGAGACCCACCTACTAGAATGTTTTAGATGTCTTAATACCTGATTTAACTCATCATATTCCTAGGGGCAGATTTACTAAACAATGTGGGGCAATTCCAAAACAGCGCCGATGGGTTCTGCTCGTGATCTACTGACAACACGCAAATTTGAAAAAAAAAGAACACAGACGCGGTCAGATCATTTCTATAATGACCAACGCAATCTACCAGGTAGCGTCTGGTTTAAGACATGCCTTTTTGGGGCGGTAAATAATGGCGTAAACACCAGTACAACGATGAGCGCAAACCTTTGTAAATTTTGTGCCTGAAAGGGAAACTCCTACGAATGCGTATGCAATAAGACAGTGGTTCCCAACCTTTTTTTGTCTGAGACCCCCTTTTCCCAAGAAAATATTTTAGGGCCCCCCTTCACATTTAATGATATTGTCGCTCTGGTTAGCTTGCAGCAAGGATGACAAAATGTTTTGTTCTTAAATAAACAGTCTGTTATTACTTTAAACAGATATGTTTATGCACAAATAATAGCGTATAATATTGAAAATACTATAACAAAAACATCAGTAGGCCATTTGTAATTTAAAAACGTAAGCCTAGGAGTAGCCTATTAATTGGCCCTATTTGAAATGCAATAACAAAAATATCAGTATTCACACTGGTGTGTAGGGAAAAAATAATTAATATAGGATATATCAAAATGACTGGTGTCTGGGACCTTGTTGAAAACCCATTTTTTGGTCAGCCAGAGGATTGTGAATAAAATTAGCTAATGTAATCTGATCGTTTGGCGCTCTAGTGATTAATAAACATGCGATTATTAACATAATAATGCGTTTTGCTGAAGAACATTGTAGCCGGAGCTACTTCTCTGTTTATGTATATGACGAGTCACTGGGCTACACTGCAGCGGTGCGACAAATAAGGATAAGACAAAACACGGTTTGGAAAATGGATTCATGATGTACTCGCTCATTATATCAATTTAGTACATTTTGAACACAAAAAAAGTTGCGGACTTCTGCTTTAATGCTCACTGTTCAACACTTTTCAAAATATGACGCGACCCCCCAAAGAGCTCGCTGACGCCCCCTTGTGGGCCGACACCCCCCTGTTGGGAACCGATGCAATAAGGTACGCCGCAAAAAATAACTGTCTCAAGGCCTTTTCAGCTTTCATTTTTCACTGCGTGTCTTAAGTAGTGATTGACCGATGTATCGGTTTACCGATATTTTTCCCGATATTTAAGCATTTTCTCATAATCGGGTATCGGTTTTGTAATATCAGATTTGCCGATAAACGGCGCCATCTTGTGGCCGTTTTGAGAATTCCGCCATTGCAGCCCGCGTCTGAGGAGATCAGTCAACAACAACTCTGTGCACACGTAAAGTATATGTTCTACTTGCTTTGCTTTAATTATTCAACTTTATTTAACATAACAGGCATGCAGAAATGATGTTTGAGACATAAATGCCTGATATACTTTATGCAGCTTGGTTCTAAAAAATTTAGACGAACTCATGGAGTCACGTAGCGTAATCCGTCATGTCCTGCCCCAATAAAGACGTAACTTTACATGAATTAAATAAAACAGACATGAATGAGTGCATGTTGAAAATAAAAGCGCTGAATTTAATTGTTTATCTGTTGTATTTGCTCACCATTAGTTTCGAAAAAAAGTTTGTTCATATTGCTGAGCACTCACTGGGTTGATGATCAGGAATGCTCAAGCACGGCCACTGAATGAAACTTTTGACAAGATTATCTTGTTTAAACTCCCTAGATTATATTATCATTTACTACATAGCAATTATTTCGCTAATACACATCTAAATATACCGCTTTGTGGAAATTAATTATTTATTATCTGCACGCGCGATCGTGGTTGAGTAGCCTATATATATAGTTCTGTGAAAATGCATAGATAAACAGCACTTTGTCAGAAAGCATTTCATGATCTAGACCTACAAAGATATTATTAATAATTAATAACATACTAGTTGGAAAATGCAATGATGTATATGATGTTTTGTTTGTTACTTTCCTGACAATTTTATATTCTAGCTAATATTATTCAGTGAATTAATATTACCCAGTGAATTATTCCTCACTCTTAGTTTAAACCTATTAAACGGCACATAAACCTTCTAAAACTGTTTAAAATGAATTACATTTCTGCAAAGGTGATATGACTCCTGTGTCCATTATTTTCTCCATATGAAAACATTAGACTTTTAACATTTATTTTGCCTATGGTTAACATTGTTGCTGCTGATGCTTATAAATTATATGTATAATTTAGATATAAATTATATAATGTAATAATATAAATGTTTTTATTGTAATTTGATTTATTTACCATTTATGAAAACAAACGAAGCAGGCTTACAGAGCAGAATGCTGAAAGACTCTGTTTTCTACACTACAACCTAGTTCTGCTTAACTGGGAGTATTAAGTTACACTACTAAAATAGCTACTAAAATTCATGTAATTTAGATTTTTCCCCCTAGTATGTTAGAATAATTTTTTTACTTTATTTTTTACCTCATCAAAGCTTTTATTTTTAAACAAAGGCACTTTATTTTTTGGACTCAGACCCCTCTATTTATTTGTGTATAAATATAAAGTTTTATATTTATATATTATATAGGAGGGAGTGATTATATTATATATATATATATATATATATATATATATTGGAGGGAGTGATTGTTTTAAATAAAATGGTTTGTTCAGTTCATTTGTGTTGTAATAATTGTGTCAAAAACAGAAGTATAACAGTAAATAAATATCGGTTCTTCATATCGGTTATCGGGCACATAAACATGCAAATAATCGGTATTGGTTATAAAAAATCAATTTCGGTCGATCACTAGTCTTAAGTAAATCCTGACAGTACTTTTTTGACGCCAAAAAAGGGTTTGGCGCCAGATTTAATAACAAGCTGTTAGTAAATCTGGCCCCTAGTGTTGTTGAATACGGAGGCGTCTAAAACATTCTGTGAGGCTGGTGGGACTGGAGTTGAGAAACACTGCTCTTTAGTAGTGTCTAAGGGTGTCACGATTTCTATTTTAAATCGAAATCGATCGAAATTAATTCACAAACTCAAAAATCGAAATAAAAAATGGAATCGTCGATACTGCCACGCCCCCATGTCGCGCCCGTGATGGAAAGTTCGGATCGTTTTACTGACTCTATTGTTCAATCTCGTTCATCAAAATTAACTAATCTTTTTTCTAGTCATTTCTTTGGCTTTAAATGTTCTACTTTTAACAGGCAAATTCCCCGAACACATCCAACGCAATCTTGATCATATTCTGAATTAAGAAATCATTATAATGCAGTCAAAAGTAATTTACAGGGAACATTAATACTTGACCTTCCAAGTCTTTTGTTCATTTGTCGCGTGACAGAGGCAATGAACGGATCGTTCATGAACGACTCATCACGGCGCGGGGAAAAAACACACGTGTTGAAAGGCTGTGAGTCCTCTAACTTGGATTCTATGCCCGAGCCCGAACTTGGCCGATATTTCCTGTCACTATCCTCGGGCCGGGCTCTTGATCTATAGACGTGCACTCCCAACGCAATAGAGTGCGGCGCGGGACTAGATTTGATGGCCGAGTGCGAGCGCGGGCGGTAATGCACTCACTCTGTGTATGCGGGAGAATAAAATGATTCGCAGACTCCCGCAAACTAGAAATATCTATGAATAAAACATAAAAACTAATACATTTTTTTCATCTGTTGCAAAAAAGCAACAAGAACAACTAAAACAAAATAGAAACGATTTACAGGCCAGAGTTTCTATTTATAACATGTTTGCAGCGTTGAGCGATTTAGCCAATCACAGACATATGTGTTGATTTCTTGAACGCAATGACCAATCAGAAGCATTTAAGATACTCACCTCACCGCTCAAAACGGACTTTTTGTTCAGTGCTGAATTCTGTACGCTGGCATATCCTCTAATTATAACAAACAAAGTGTAGGCTTTATATTATGAAAGATTCATTGTGCAGTCAGCTTCACTGATAATAACAGAGATGTGTGAGATTACGATGAACTGATGTCAGCTTTTTAGGAGCAACAGCAACCTGTGCTTAAAAAAAAATCGAGAATCGGATCTAACCTCGACCTTAGAATCGAAAATGTAATCGAATCGAGGATTTGGAGAATCGTGACACCCCTAGTAGCGTCTATTTATTGGGATGGGATGCAAATATAAGGACGACACTGGATAGGACTACAGTGCGAGTACTTCGACTACACTATTAGCTTGTGTCTAACTTCATTAAAACGTTGTAGAATATAAATATCACAAGCACTCTTCCTGTCACCCACCTCCTGTTTCTTTTTGCGTCCGTTCTCTCTTGCTGTCTTTCTCCCAAGTGCTTCCATTATTCAGTCAGACAGGAACATCATTAGGGGAGTTGAGTAAATTTCATGAGTTGCTCTTTCGCTCATGCTTTCTAATTCATTTAGCGAGGCTTGATCCCATCTTCTCTGCCATCACGGTCCTCTGGGACCAGGGCTTGCTTTTCGTTCCTCTCGTTCGCTCACTCTTAATCTCGCTCTCCTCATTCGTCTCTGTTCGTTTCACTCGCTCTGTCTTTCTTGGGGCTTTCAATGGCAAAGAATGGCTTTCATTTAACCAAGCACTTAGAGATAAAGATCCCCATTTTTATTTTTCTGACTCGTTCCAAATCGGTTTGATCTTTTTCCCTTTCTTTATATTTAAAGTCTATCTGTAGAGCCCTAAGCGGGTGGATTAATAGAGAATGGAAGAAGTTTCTGGGAAGCAATACTGATACAGAGTGGCTGAACGTGTGACGTCTAAATACTTCAACACTAGAAACCATTCAAGACTCTTGAAACTCTGTCAAAAACTCTGTTTTTTTTACACTTTCAGGATTTATAGTCTCAAAATAAATTGTAATAGGCTCTTCACACTGTGCTCACTGTCTTTTTAGCCTTATTATTATCGTATTATCTTATTTTAAATCATGGATAAATCTGGCCTTTACACAACTGACCCCAAATTTCAGTGTGAAACAATTAGGGAACATCCCAGATGGTTGACTAGTCATCCAACAACTAACTAGGCAATTAGTGATGTTGATCAGGGAGTTAAACGATTTTGCTCATGTGCCAAATAATTATTGCCCAGTGAGTCCGAAAGTTTAATTTGAAGCACTTAAACCTGCATCCAAAATGTGTATAGGTTTTTTTTTTGGAGCCTTTCTTATAACAATCTCTCTAAAATTTTACATTTAAATTCAGGAGTTATGCTAGTTTAGAATAACTAAGAAAATAATTTTACCATCTAAATGGAAATCAAAGTTTCTGCTTATCATTGGTGCAGTCCATGGAGAAAAAAATGTAAGTAATGTTTAAAAAATATTGTGTTTCCAAATAAATGTTCTTTTAGTTTTATATAATCTATCAGATAAAAAATGTATTACGTTTTTTGAAACCACAACACAAAAAAATTTGACATTGTGACATACATTTTTTATCGTTGTTGTTGGCATCCTGCTTGACGTCAGAGATTAAGTACACTGCTTATTAACCTATTTACTGCCGTACGTCTGACAGAAGCACCGCAGAAACACAGAAATCAGCCCTTTAAATCTCATCAGAGGAGAATGTTGAAAAGCTGGTGCTGCTTGAATGATTCACACTGATCAGATCAGGGGAGTGTGTTTAATAACTCGTTTAACGCACAAAATTGTTAGAACATAGTTTACATAGTCACATGTGTGTCTGTGTCTCTCTCTCTCCCTCTGGAATGTAGTGTGTTGTGTTTGGTTTCGCCTCTGCCCTGGGCAGACATATAATCAGCAGTTTGAAAGCAACACACACACACACACACACACACACACACACACACACCTATTGTCGTGGAGTTATGTTTGTGTGTGTGTTTTTTTGGTTTATCTTTCTGCAGCCTGTTTAGTCCTGCATTAGTTTTCACCTCAATAGTAAAGTGTGAATGTGTGTTTGTGTGTGTGAGAGAATGTAATTACTTCAACACACACACACACTTTTGAGTGAATGTAACGCTCATCTTCTCTGCGTGACCCATGAGGATTGAGAGAATACTGCATCACATCAGCATCAATCGAGTGTGAAATAGCAGTGGGACTGGAGCTCTGTTTCAGGCAGAATAAGGTCTTTGTGTCATGAACACCTGAGATGCATCGCATACATTACCATTCAAAAGTTGTCGGTAAGATTTGTTGTTATTGTTATTGAACACATAATTCAGCAAGAACACATTAAATTAATGACAGTAAAGGCATTTATAGTGCTATAAAATATTGCTATTTTAAAAAACGTTGATAAATAGAGTCACGGTTTCCACTGAAATATGAAGCATCACAACCGTTTGCAACATTGATAATAATCATAAATGATTCTTGAGCATCAAATCATCATATTAGAATGATTTCTGAAGGATCATGTGACTGAAGACTGGAGTAATGCTGAAAATTCAGCTTTGATCACATGGTAGATAATAAGACCACAGTTTATCGTATATTCACATAGATAATTTAAAATTGTAATATTATTTCATACTATTACTGCGTTTACTGTATTTTTGATCAAATAAATAAACATTGATGAGCAGAGACACTTCTTTCAAAAACATAAAATAAATCCTACAAACATTTGGAATGGAAGAGCATCTCTTTAGAGAAGACAGTCCCATAATGCATTGCATCAAACTTGGTAAAAATCTATCCGATACCAATTTCCATAATTTGTGTTCTGGGGTTTTCACAGGGATTTGCCTTTATGCTAATAGTTAAAAGTCTGACGACACAAGACTCAGCTCAGTTTATGATGGCATAAATATGGTGAATTAAATTACTTTTGATGTTTTCAAAGCTATAAATCCTCCAGCCAGGCTTTGTGTGAGTGCGCGTGTGAGTGCGCGTGTGTGAGTGCGCGTGTGAGTGCGTGTGAGTGTGCGTGTGAGTGCGCGCGTGTGAGTGCGCGTGTGTGAGTGCGCGTGTGAGTGCGTGTGAGTGTGCGTGTGTGAGTGCGCGTGTGAGTGCGCGTGTGAGTGTGCGTGTGTGAGTGCGTGGAGTGAGTGCGTGTGAGTGCGCGTGTGTGTGCGTGTGTGTGCGTCGAGTGTGTGCGTGTGCGAGTGCATGTGTGTGAGTGCGCGTGTGAGTGCGTCGAGTGTGTGCGCGTGCGTGTGTGTGAGTGCGCGTGTGTTAGTGCGCGTGTGAGTGTGCGCGTGTGAGTGCGCGCGTGTGAGTGCGTGCGTGTGTGAGTGCGCGTGTGAGTACATGTACAAGTACATGTGTGCGTGCGTGTGTTTGCGCGTACGTGTGGGTGTGTGTGTGCGTCGAGTGTGTGCGTGCGCGTGTGAGTGCGCGTGTGAGTGCGCGCGTGTGTGAGTGCGCATGAGTGAGTGCGTGCATGAGTGAGTGCGTGTTTGTGTGTGTGTGCGTGTGCGGGTGTGTGAGTGAGAGCGAGTGCGTGTGTGAGTGCGCGTGTGAGTGTGCGCGTGAGTGTGAGTGTGTGAGTGAAGTGGCTGACTGCTTGACATCAGGTTTTTAGCTCAGAGGAGAAAAAGTGAGTTTGCTAAGTGAATTGATGCCTGTCTTCCTCTTCTTTTCTTCTGTTTCCTTTCTTCCTGCTGTGAGGTAGAGACTCTTCTGGATGGATTAAGACAAAGAAAAACAAAGAGAAAAGGGGAGGTGAAGAGAGAAAAGACAGAGAGAAAG
>NW_027508887.1:822500-825000 GCF_051911475.1 Siphateles boraxobius | reverse complement strand
CAGCAAGTGGCTTTGAGCCAAAGACGAACGAACAAGTTCAAACAAGACTATTAAGAGTGACATTTAAGGGATAATAATGTATATTCATTGTACACTTATTACATTTTTTTTTTTACCACAGGGTAATTACAGGGACATATTGAATTGAGATTAATGTTTTAAATCTTACATGTTAAATCCATTTTGTACAGCGTACAAACCTCGTCGAGACAAGATGATCACGATAATATTATCAAACTCTGTAAACAATAAATCAACAATGATTTCATTTTCAATACAATCAAAAACGGAGACGCAAGATGGCAAGTTGTCTTTGAATGAAATGAGCGCGCGTCTGTTGTGATGCATGGATGTGTGTTGTGTTATAATGCGTTGCTGTTGACAACGGTCATTATAAGGAAGGAAACGCCACAGAATCTTGCTTTAGAAAGTGCATAAAGCTGCTTGTTTTATTTGTTGTTTGTTGATTTTCAGATATAAAACTTGTTGAAATGTTTTCAGTGTGAGCATCAGTTCTTTTTGAACACTTTCATCTCGTTTTAACAAAACCGTGATATTGATAATCACGATAATTTTGGTCACTTTCATCGTGATATGAAATTTTCATACCGTCCCATCCCTAGTGTGTGTGTATGATGAGCTCAGAATTCTTCATGTTGTGTGTGTGCGTGTTAGAGGCTCGCAGGAGTGGAAGGACTCACTGGAGCATCACATGATGGATTCACTGAGATGTGAAATGGAGGACAGACTCTTTCCATCCCTGAGAGACGGACTGAAGATGTGAATGAAATATCCAGCAGCTTTATGTGATTTGTGTGTGTGACAGTGAGGCACTAAAGTGCTCTTTATCACACAACGTCTTTCACTTTCGTTACTTTCAGGTTCTTCTGTTTCTAGCGTTTAGACCCATTTCACATTTAAATAGAATGGAAAATATAAAAAATAAAAATAAGGCTCTGGTATTAAGAAGCGTTTTGGTCGATCGGATCACAAGTAGGCGATAAATACAGCTGTAAAACGCTTTAAGCTTGTCCACTTTTAGTAGAAAACACATACAACCGGATTGATTTCGTAGTGTAAACGCTCATGTGTTCAAACGGCCACAAAACACCGTCTTCTCTCCGTCTACTGATCTAATGCATGAACATTACAGGAGGAGCTCCAGCCAGACGCGGTTTAAATTTTATCGGATGAAGACCCAAGTTTGGTTTGAAGATGGAAAACGCACCAAGCACAATGTTCTCCATCATTCCTGATTTCTTACACACACTCACAGCGTTCGGCGGGTCTTGAGACTGTCAGAGCAGAAACTAAAGCTGATGCTCAGCGTGTTTTTCCCATCATGAGCTTATTTTGAGCATTATATCTAAAGACTAAAGATCTGAAAGATCTGAAAAAACCCAAACATTTAACAGTTCACAGACATCAGAACTGAAGTGTTTACTCCGTCACAAGTGAAAGTGATAAAGAAGTAAAAATACAGAAGTATTTGCTTTTAAAGGGGTCATGACATGAGAAACCAAATTTGCCTTGATCTTTTGGTATTTAAAGCAGCACTAAGTAAGATTTTTTTACCTTTAAATAATGTTTCCAAAATCGTTTCAGTGGTTCATCAAGTCGTGACATGGTGAAATGCACTTATGCCACAGCTTTGTTTTTTTATCTGATATATCCACGCTATGTAAGCGTTTCTGTAGTTCTAATGAGACATAAGAAAACTACTAATTTGACTTGCTTTACAGCAAGCGTTACAATTGCTACAATTGCTCGTTTGAGACGTCTCAATACATCATACTTTCATAAAATCATGCATCATCCAGAGAGCATGTGGGCGTGCGACCGTAGGCTGCGGTAGGCTAAATTATTTAGGACAGCGGTTATGTGCAATTCCGCTTCCAACCTGTAGGGCGACCGCAGAGGAAAAGTCACTTGGTGTTGCTTTAAGAGGTCTTCGTGCCATTAAAACTTCCTGCAAGTTTCATAGCTTAAGACGTCCGAACAATTTATTTAATCAAGCTCTAAATACAGCTCGTTGTGGATCCATGGTATGAAGTGACGTACCAGTCGTTTGCATATGAACACCTCAAGCGCAAGATAACTACGCCTCATTTCGCATCATCGCATCATTGTGGCGCCCACAGGTGTTCAGTCGACGTGCAGCGAGTCGGTTTACGAGAAGATCGCGACGCCACGCAGACGTGATGTTCCTGGCTGTGGACAAACAACATGTTTGAATACGCTGCCGAAAGATCCAGACGTCAGGGAAAAATGGATGCAGTTTATTTTTTTGCGGACGTCCCAGTCACGGCAGTGTTAATTTAATTGTGTGTTCTCTACATTTCAAAGATGAATATTTTGAGAACAAATGGCAGTATGATGCTGGCTTAAAGATCAGGCCGTGCCGACTATTCTGGGCCCAACAACGACGCCGCACACTGTAAATAATGTATTTAATCTTAAAACTACTTTTTATGCATAAGCACTGACGTTAGCCAATCAT
>NW_027508887.1:777500-815000 GCF_051911475.1 Siphateles boraxobius | reverse complement strand
TGTGTGTGTGTGTGTGTCTCCTGGTGCTGATAGTGCTGCAGTCGCACTGGATTCTGTTTAAACACAAGCGCTTATTAGACTGAGAGTCAAACACTAGATCTACAGACACATGAGGGCTTTTACAAGTGCATGTGACATCCCATAATGACAAGCGCAGTAAAGACACAGTCCTTCACCTGCAGTCTCAGCGGTCCATAACCGGGTCACTGCTCTGACTTAATCATGATGAATGTGTCTTGCCCAGCGAGCGGTTTAAATTTCAGGATTAACCTTAATTAAATATTAATGCAGAAGTGTGTGTGTTACTGAGCTTCACCTCAATCAATATCTGGATCTGAAACCGGAACCGCATTCAGATTATTGTGAAACATTTTTATTTCTGAATGATGTGTGTGTGGGCAGGAACACACACACGAGAGGTTGTGATTCACAGCTGTTTAAAATGGATGAAGATTTCAGAGGAACAATGACGCCGTGTCAGAACCAGACGCGATGCCATACGATTCCAGCGACAAATAATTTGTTTGTCCACACGAGACGTGACGCGACTACGAGATGCATCAAATCAATCAAAACGCACAGCCAATCAGAACAGCGTGTGGGCGGAGTCTCGCGGCAAGTGCACAGCACCAGAGAGTCATCTAGACGGTGCGGTGTAGTGTTGGGTCGTGGTGAAGTGTTGGGTCGTGGTGAAGTGATGGGTCGGGTTGGGTCGTGGTGAAGTGTTGGGTCGTGGTGAAGTGTTGGGGTCGTGGTGAAGTGTTGGGTCGTGGTGAAGTGTTGGGGTCGTGGTGAAGTGTTGGGGTCGTGGTGAAGTGTTGGGTCGTGGTGAAGTGTTGGGGTCGTGGTGAAGTGTTGGGTCGGGGTTGGGTCGTGGTGAAGTGTTGGGTCGTGGTGAAGTGTTGGGTCGTGGTGAAGTGTTGGGGTCGTGGTGAAGTGTTAGGTCGTGGTGAAGTGTTGGGGTCATGGTGAAGTGTTGGGGTCGTGGTGAAGTGTTGGGGTCGTGGTGAAGTGTTGGGTCGTGGTGAAGTGTTGGGTCGTGGTGAAGTGTTGGGGTCGTGGTGAAGTGTTGGGTCGTGGTGAAGTGTTGGGGTCGTGGTGAAGTGTTGGGGTCGTGGTGAAGTGTTGGGGTCGTGGTGAAGTGTTGGATCGTGGTGAAGTGTTGGGTCGTGGTGAAGTGTTGGGTCGTGGTGAAGTGTTGGGTCGTGGTGAAGTGTTGGGTCGTGGTGAAGTGTTGGGGTCGTGGTGAAGTGTTGGGTCGGGGTTGGGTCGTGGTGAAGTGTTGGGTCGTGGTGAAGTGTTGGGTCGTGGTGAAGTGTTGGGGTCGTGGTGAAGTGTTGGGGTCGTGGTGAAGTGTTGGGTCGTGGTGAAGTGTTGGGGTCGTGGTGAAGTGTTGGGTCGGGGTTGGGTCGTGGTGAAGTGTTGGGTCGTGGTGAAGTGTTGGGTCGTGGTGAAGTGTTGGGGTCGTGGTGAAGTGTTAGGTCGTGGTGAAGTGTTGGGGTCATGGTGAAGTGTTGGGGTCGTGGTGAAGTGTTGGGGTCGTGGTGAAGTGTTGGGTCGTGGTGAAGTGTTGGGTCGTGGTGAAGTGTTGGGGTCGTGGTGAAGTGTTGGGTCGTGGTGAAGTGTTGGGGTCGTGGTGAAGTGTTGGGGTCGTGGTGAAGTGTTGGGGTCGTGGTGAAGTGTTGGATCGTGGTGAAGTGTTGGGTCGTGGTGAAGTGTTGGGTCGTGGTGAAGTGTTGGGTCGTGGTGAAGTGTTGGGGTCGTGGTGAAGTGTTGGGGTCGTGGTGAAGTGTTGGGGTCGTGGTGAAGTGTTGGGTCGTGGTGAAGTGTTGGGTCGTGGTGAAGTGTTGGGTCGTGGTGAAGTGTTGGGGTCGTGGTGAAGTGTTGGGTCGTGGTGAAGTGTTGGGTTGTGGTGAAGTGTTGGGTCGTGGTGAAGTGTTGGGGTCGTGGTGAAGTGTTGGGGTCGTGGTGAAGTTTTGGATCGTGGTGAAGTGTTGGGGTCGTGGTGAAGTGTTGGGTCGTGGTGAAGTGTTGGGTCGTGGTGAAGTGTTGGGGTCGTGGTGAAGTTTTGGGGTCGTGGTGAAGTGTTGGGTCGTGGTGAAGTGTTGGATCGTGGTGAAGTGTTGGGGTCGTGGTGAAGTGTTGGGTCGTGGTGAAGTGTTGGGGTCGTGGTGAAGTGTTGGGGTCGTGGTGAAGTGTTGGGGTCGTGGTGAAGTGTTGGATCGTGGTGAAGTGTTGGGTCGTGGTGAAGTGTTGGGGTCGTGGTGAAGTGTTGGGTCGTGGTGAAGTGTTGGGTTGTGGTGAAGTGTTGGGTCGTGGTGAAGTGTTGGGGTCGTGGTGAAGTGTTGGGGTCCTGGTGAAGTGTTGGGGTCGTGGTGAAGTGTTGGATCGTGGTGAAGTGTTGGGGTCGTGGTGAAGTGTTGGGTCGTGGTGAAGTGTTGGGTCGTGGTGAAGTGTTGGGGTCGTGGTGAAGTTTTGGGTCGTGGTGAAGTGTTGGGGTCGTGGTGAAGTGTTGGGTCGTGGTGAAGTGTTGGGGTCGTGGTGAAGTGTTGGGGTCGTGGTGAAGTGTTGGGGTCGTGGTGAAGTGTTGGGTCGTGGTGAAGTGTTGGGTCGTGGTGAAGTGTTGGGTCGTGGTGAAGTGTTGGGGTCGTGGTGAAGTGTTGGGTCGTGGTGAAGTGTTGGGTCGTGGTGAAGTGTTGGGTCGTGGTGAAGTGTTGGGGTCGTGGTGAAGTGTTGGGGTCGTGGTGAAGTGTTGGATCGTGGTGAAGTGTTGGGGTCGTGGTGAAGTGTTGGATCGTGGTGAAGTGTTGGGGTCGTGGTGAAGTGTTGGGTCGTGGTGAAGTGTTGGGGTCGTGGTGAAGTGTTGGGGTCGTGGTGAAGTGTTGGGTCGTGGTGAAGTGTTGGGTCGTGGTGAAGTGTTGGGGTCGTGGTGAAGTGTTGGGGTCGTGGTGAAGTGTTGGATCGTGGTGAAGTGTTGGGGTCGTGGTGAAGTGTTGGGTCGTGGTGAAGTGTTGGGTCGTGGTGAAGTGTTGGGGTCGTGGTGAAGTTTTGGGTCGTGGTGAAGTGTTGGGGTCGTGGTGAAGTGTTGGGTCGTGGTGAAGTGTTGGGGTCGTGGTGAAGTGTTGGGGTCGTGGTGAAGTGTTGGGGTCGTGGTGAAGTGTTGGGTCGTGGTGAAGTGTTGGGGTCGTGGTGAAGTGTTGGGTCGTGGTGAAGTGTTGGGTCGTGGTGAAGTGTTGGGGTCGTGGTGAAGTGTTGGGTCGTGGTGAAGTGTTGGGTCGTGGTGAAGTGTTGGGTCGTGGTGAAGTGTTGGGGTCGTGGTGAAGTGTTGGGTCGTGGTGAAGTGTTGGGGTCGTGGTGAAGTGTTGGATCGTGGTGAAGTGTTGGGGTCGTGGTGAAGTGTTGGGTCGTGGTGAAGTGTTGGGTCGTGGTGAAGTGTTGGGGTCGTGGTGAAGTGTTGGGTCGTGGTGAAGTGTTGGGGTCGTGGTGAAGTGTTGGGGTCGTGGTGAAGTGTTGGGGTCGTGGTGAAGTGTTGGGTCGTGGTGAAGTGTTGGGTCGTGGTGAAGTGTTGGGGTCGTGGTGAAGTGTTGGGTCGTGGTGAAGTGTTGGGTCGTGGTGAAGTGTTGGGTCGTGGTGAAGTCTTGGGGTCGTGGTGAAGTGTTGGGGTCGTGGTGAAGTGTTGGATCGTGGTGAAGTGTTGGGGTCGTGGTGAAGTGTTGGGTCGTGGTGAAGTGTTGGGTCGTGGTGAAGTGTTGGGGTCGTGGTGAAGTTTTGGGGTCGTGGTGAAGTGTTGGGTCGTGGTGAAGTGTTGGATCGTGGTGAAGTGTTGGGGTCGTGGTGAAGTGTTGGGTCGTGGTGAAGTGTTGGGGTCGTGGTGAAGTGTTGGGGTCGTGGTGAAGTGTTGGGGTCGTGGTGAAGTGTTGGATCGTGGTGAAGTGTTGGGTCGTGGTGAAGTGTTGGGTCGTGGTGAAGTGTTGGGTCGTGGTGAAGTGTTGGGGTCGTGGTGAAGTGTTGGGGTCGTGGTGAAGTGTTGGGGTCGTGGTGAAGTGTTGGGTCGTGGTGAAGTGTTGGGGTCGTGGTGAAGTGTTGGGGTCGTGGTGAAGTGTTGGGTCGTGGTGAAGTGTTGGGTCGTGGTGAAGTGTTAGGTCCCACTGAAGAGATGGGTCCCAGCTCAGGACCCAAGCAATGCGATTGGTTCAAAGCGCGTTTTATGGGTAATCGCTTTAGTGCCTGGTTACAAATCAGACAAAATCACTTTATTATAGAAGTCATTTTAACTATGCTATAACGAGTCATTAATGTCTTTTAACTTAAATGTTTCAAATACTAGTGTATAACCGAAGCTATAGATTGTGATAAACATTTTTCCGATCTTAGTGGTTTTTTAGTTAGCTTAGATAGTAGCATAGCATGCAGCTGAGCTATCCGATGAGCGTGCTAGCGTTAGCGGAGCTTCACCCGAGCTTATACTGCCTTACCGTGTTCACAGCAACTCCTAATGCAATTATATTTGTCATTATTTTTATCGTAATAATCAGCAAAATATGTTGTACAAATTGTGTTATTAAAAGAACCATGAAATAATGTTAATTTGAGTTTATTGCTATTTTTCTTATTAACAGTTTTGCGAGAACAGATTTAGATCAGGCATACTAATGGGGTCCTAAGCTGGGAACCAACACTTCATCACAACGGCACTCGCAAGACAATTATGTCAGGCTACATAATCAAATTCACAAATATTACAACATTTAAACATTATTCAAATACATAGGCTACTGAGTTACTAAAACAATCTTTGTCAAAGAATACACGTGTTTGTTCACAGTTTGAACGTTCTAGTTTTCATTTGTTAAATTTCAAGATCTGAGGTGAATTATCCATTGTTGCTTTTACGGCTACAAAGCTGGAGCACTGGATGCAGAGGCGCCTCCAGAAATTTTTCATAGGGGTGGCCAGATGGGGCCACTTAAAATCTTGGGGTGGCACACCAAAACTATAAACCATAATTTCAGAATTTTATTCTACTGTTGTAGTAAACCGGCCTGTAGAAAACTTAAGGAAACTTAAAACTTAACTTAAGACTTAAGGAAACTCCTCCTGATATACTTTGGTTTATTGTGTTATATTTAATGTTACTAATGATATCAGTAGGGCCCTACTAATATATATTATATTATATATAATGATATATATTATATAGATATGATATATATAAGGGCCCTCGCCCCATGGCAAATTTCCAGATACTTACATAATTGTGATGAATTTAATCCTTTTTAAGTTATTATTTTGCAGTGTAAGATTACAGTTAACACCTATAAATATTACATAAATGTATTATGAATTTTAATAAACTTAATGAGTGTATAAATTAGCATCAAAAAGTAATTCTTGAAAAAATCTGCACAGTGATTTTATAAAATCTAAATATGTTAATAAAAACAAATTACTATTAGTTATCTTATAAAATTCAATCAGGCAATCATACATTTCACAATTTTATATTTATATAGGCTATTAATGTCAAGAATTCAGAATTGCATATATACCCTACACTACAAAGAAATAATATACAATTAAATTATGCTTATTTTAAATGTATTGAGCAGGCTAGGTATAACGAAATATATTGGCTTTTAATAATATTCCAGTGCGCAAACCCATGATAACATGAAAAACAGAGCGCACACAGCGCGTATGCGCATCGCGGGATTCGCGGGGGCAGAAATGATGGGTAACACTTTACAATAATAGTAGGCTACATTACTTCAGCGCTGCGCTGCATAAGTGCGCATTTAAAAGTTCACGTCAGAAAGCGAAGAAATGTCGAGCGCACAAATCCTAGTGCGATTTGTTCCTTTGTTTCAAAGTTTTAAATTCCAGTTATTGTGCGTTTGATGCCAATTCATAGTCCAACAAGCACACGATAGTGAGTCGTTTAAAAACAGCAGCAACAAACTCCACCAAAATAAAGTAATTTTATGCAAATCTACAGCCTTTTATATACAGATCATGCATTATAATGTGAATATATCATATTGGAGAGAGTTTTACCGTGCATCCAAGAGGCGCGCGCGCTGTTTGAATATGAATGGAGAATGACTGACAGCCGCAGAGGAGGGAAAACGAGTTTCCTACTTTAATGATGTAAGTAGACTTCTGTCCCTCACATTAATCCGTGGAATGACTTCAGATGACTTTGTCACCCAAACTGACGTGAAAAAAGCGGGAGGGGCCGAAAAGCGCGCTGTTTGCATCCCTGCTTGTCAAAACGTGGCAAAGACACATCGAAAAGCTGCTGTAACAGTATACTGTAACCATTTGGCACTTAAAAAGCACATCACGACACATAATTCCCCGTCTTCTTTTACTAAAGAATATTTTTGACTTATTTATGAAATGCATAACTGATGCTACTAAAATTTATACTGGTCATTGGGGTGGCCAGTGGGGTGGCCAGGAGTCGGCCAGGGGTGGCCACGGCCACCCCTGGCCACCCCCTGGTGGCGCCACTGACTGGATGATATTCAAAGTCACATTGCATGCTTTTAACATTAAATAAAGCACATAAACAGAAACTGAGATTATCATTGCCAAGCTTTGTGTTTGTTATTCCAGCCGCGACGTCGCAGAAAAATAGAAACCGTTTCTAAAATAGTATCGTCTCGTGTCGCCGTCGCGGCTGGTTAGGACAAAAACTCTGATTAACACGGAAAAGACGCTTTTTATCGCGTGTCGCGTGTAGTTAGACACGGTGTAACAATGCAATACCTTGATGTGTAGTGACTGATACGATTCGATACATATCACGAAACTGAACTCACGATACGATATTATTGCGATACTCCAAGACATATGGTAAAAGGTTAACAAAGAATGAACTGTTGATTAAAATGCTAAATTTGATGTTACATCGTGTGTGTAAATGAATAGTCTCGGTGCTGAAACCCAATGCAGGACAGTAGAGACACCAGAATAACAATATCCATGATTCTGAAGCTGAAAATACTGAATTATTTTAGACGAATATGCTGAACTCTTCCACTGACTCGATATATTTAAAATAATGTAGGACACTTTTTACTGGTAACATCAGACGTTTGGCATTATCAGGAGCCACAAATATCCACCATTGCATTATTATACATTATATTCAACATTATATATAGTGGTTTAATGTAGTACTTAGGGCTGAAACGATTCCTCGAGTTACTCGATTAAAAAAATTCCCCGAGGCAAAAACTCTGCCTCGAAGCCTCGTTAAATTCCTATTTAAAATGTAATTCACTATACGCGGATCTATACTATAGCGCGTGATACATTTTGAATTTATTTGGCGCGATGGCGGAGAGTAAAGATGTCCATAAACTGCAGAGAATGTCTAAAGTTTGGGATCAATACATAGGCTACTTAAAAAGGAAGAGAACAAGGTGCAATGTGTCTACTGCGAAGTAGACCTGGCATACCACAACAGTATGACTTCATCACTTCAATGATTCAGAATCTGAACCGAAAACATCCACTCCATGCTCTCACCAAGCGCCACTGAAACATAACCTAATGGTCTGTTCACACCGAACGCGAATAGAGCGTCAAATACGCGTCTATCGGATCTAGTTAGACGCTTAAACATTCGCTCGAGTTAAAAATTTTCAACGTGCGCGGAAGACGTTCGCGTCATTCGCGTCGCCCGGCGCGAATGAAGAGTCTATTCGCGTCTATGCACTGACTTTGTATAATCTACTCGCGCACAGTGTTGGGAGTAACGCGTTACAAAAGTAATGCATTACAGTAACATATTACGTTTTGCCGTAACGCAGTAGTGTAAGGCATTACTAATCAATTTTCAGTAATATTTTACTCGGTACATGTTCGGTAAGGCTTGCGTTACAACAGACTTTTAGTTTTAATTGTAAAAAAAAACAAAACAAAAAAAACAGCAAGAGCGCCAGACATTAACGAATGAAAGATGCAAGTAGGCTAAATTACCTGTTCGTGGTCAGTCAATAGCCGCGTGTGATGTCCAAGTCTGTAATTAAAGACTAAATGGCAGCGTCTGATATATTTGTATAGCGATTTATTTTTTACAGGAGTGCCGTGAGGTATGATTTCGGCCTCTGTGCTCGCGCTGGCCAGTGGAAAATCGGCTAATGGTGAAGATGGCATGAAGAAGACTACATTCGCGAGATGGACATATGCGCATTAGGCTATTCGTTCTGTGTTTTCTTTCTAAACAGTTAGGCTATGTTTATGTGGTATTTTTCATGTTTTCATCACACAATCATGTTTTTGATGCCGTGGTGACGCGTTCATGTAAGGGCGGCGGCGCTGCTGATAAAGCACCTAAAAGCTGTCACAAAGAACCGGCAAAAGCAATGATTATGAATATGTCAAATATAGCAAGGAGACATGTTGATTGTTTATTAATAAAGTCAAGATGAAGTTGACGATGCTGACTCGCGATCTTCGCAGTAGTGAATGCACCAGAGAGAAATGCACATTTCATTTCATAAGCAGAGAGCAGTCTGTTTTCTTTCGTTTTGAATTGTTCTGTTTACAAGTAGACATTTCAATATAGATATATTTTTCAGGTCCGTACAATTAATACAAAACGAATTTCACTTTAAAGAAAGGCTTCGTGTCTTCTGTGTAAGGTGTCTGTGAAAGTTTTAAAGCAGTCTTGTTAGTGCCGCTTCAGAGCGGTCGCGTCCGTAACGGAGAACTGTCACGTCTCTAACATTTTTTCCTCATAAATGCATACACGAAAAATAAATTAAAATGAATATTTTATGTTCTGTGGAGAGCCAACCCTTCTTCATTAGATTTTCGCAGTGTAATTTACAGAATTACAACAACAAAAATCGTTGCCTCCTAAAAGTTAAAGATTTTTTTTTTGTCACACATGACTGTCGATTTCCCTAATATTAAATATAAAACGCATGTGTAGACTGATATTTTTCTAATGTCTGGACTCCTTTCTGGGAGGAGCCTATGGATAAACAGACGTTTCAATATTTTGGTATTAATGCATTTTCTGAGAATTTATATATAAGTTTTGACTGCAAGTCTGCAAATGTAATGTCCATAACGCTGGAATTCCCAAATTTTAAATAATTTATCCTCAACTAGCTTTGTGGTGTAGGTCTACATATTTTATAATGTTAAGTTAACTTCAAATAATACTAGGCTAATAGTAATTTAAAGATGTGGTAGCATTGGATCGGGACGGTATGGATAACGCTGGGAGTTGGAAGGTGTGTATCGCCATTCTGCAGGTTCGTGGATCTGAGTGTCGCGATTTCGGTTTCATATCGCATATTTACAGCCCTAATCATTTTAGAATGTTAAGTTCTACTTCTGTATAGTTATTTTGGTGAAAGTAACTCAAAAGTAATACAGGAATAATGTAACGCATTACAATTCTGAGACAGTAATATTGTAAGCCAATGAATTACTTGTAAATACCAGTAACAAGTAATGTATAATATATTACAGTGTGGAAGTAACTTGCACAACACTGCTCGCGCATATAATTAAAGTTGCGTTCGGTGTGTGAACCCCTTCACTTACACACACACACACACACACACACACACACACACACACACACACACACACACACACACACACACACACACACACACACACACACACACACACACACACACACACAAACAGACACAGACACACACACACACACAAACAGACACAGACACACACGCATACACACACACACACACACACACACACACACACACATGCACCCTCGTCTCTCTCACGCGCCAGTCAGATAATTTCACGCAACAATAATTTCAGCATGCATTCACTGTATACACCGCGACGTGATGGAGGAACACATATTGTATTGTAGTGTTTGCGAGACCTTGTTTGTATGTCACGTCTTCCAAATAGTTACAGACAACAACAAAAAATGAAATTCCCCAGCCTGCTTCTCCAAATCCACTCGTACTTTCGGGGAAGACATTTTAATTGGCTACCAAAGTAATTGAGCATAGAACATTGTTGGCACTTATACTAAATGGGTAAAAATTGCAATAAATAGGCCTAGTTTTGGAGCCAAATGTTGGAGTTGGAATAAGTTTTTGTTTTTTTGTCTTTTGAGAAATAAAAGCCAAATGCTTGATCATTTTACAGCCACATCATTTTCGTTATGCATTATTTGTTTTAGTTGTTTAAAAACACACAAAAAATTATCCGATTAATCGATCAGATTAATCGATTACAAAAAGAATCGATAGCTGCAGCCCTAGTAGTACTGACTCTAAAACTCTGTAAACTTGAATTTTTTTCTCACAGTATATTTCATTTTGTGTGAACTATATATTTTGACACGATATATTGTTACACTCCTATCAACTGACTGCAGACTCACTTCCATGGTGTTCGAGTATTGTGTGTGGTTATTTTGTAGCTATACAGTTGTTTTAGTGTGTTTCTACTGGCTCAAGTCACTGATATTCTCCAGTTATGCTTTAATATACAGTCAAACCAGAATGTTTTCAGACACCTTCAACATTTCTCACATTATCACAGTTTATTCACTGTAGTTTAGAAAATGGTAATAAAATATGACGAGAACTGGTTTGATATTTCACTGGTTTTGTCCGTCCTTCTGTTGGATTCTCACACATTAATTATGATGAATATCTGTCAGATGTTAAATTTAACTACACAATTAGATAATGCTAATTTATCTCAAAGAATCACCAAGCAATGCTTCATGTTGTTCAGTCTGTGGTGTAAAAATGTCGCATTAGTTATTAAAGAAAAAACACTTCAGCAAAACATGATCAGCTCAAAGTGTCGGAATCATATTTGGTCCCAAATTTTTATAATTTTACTGGTAGTCACTGTATGAAGAATATCGGGGTATAATATGTCACAGTTTACATTATTATGCTCTCCTCTCTTACATAAATTAACTATAGAGTCCTGCACCAACTAGTAAAAAGTATATAAAAAAATATATCTGGTGTCTGAATAACTTTAGGTTTGACTGTAGAATTCGGCTCATCCAATCATATTTTAGAAAAAAATAAATCTGAAGGGTTGAGGATGTGAAGCTCCTCTTTCAGATGCGTTGAGCACGTGTGTGTGTTCGTTCATCTAAAGCTCCTCTTTTAGATGTGTTGATGGTGTGAGTGTACGTGTGCGTGCGCGTGTGTGTGTGCATGTGTGCGTGTGTGTGTGTGTGTGTGTGTGTTCGTTCATCTGAAGCTCCTCTTTTAGATGCGTTGATGGTGTGTGTGTGTGTGTGCGTGAGTGTACGTGTGCATGTGTGTGTGTGTGTGCGCGTGTGTGTGTGTGTGTGTGTGTGTGTGTTCGTTCATCTAAAGCTCCTCTTTTAGATGCGTTGATGGTGTGTGTGTGTGCGTGAGTGTACGTGTGGATGTGTGTGTGTGTGTGCGCGTGTGTGTGTGTTCGTTCATCTAAAGCTCCTCTTTTAGATGCATTGATGGTGTGTGTGTGTGTGTGTGTTCATTCATCTGAAGCTCCTCTTTCAGGTGCGTTGTGTGTGTGTGTGTGTGTGTGTGTTCATCTGAAGCTCCCCTTACAGATGAAGCGCTCTCATGAATCCACTGACGAGTGACTGAGTGACTCTCTCTGCTGGAGAGCGCAGTACATCACGTGAAGGACTATATAAGCACGCTCAGCATGTTCAAACATTGTGCGACGAGCTCATTTTTCTGGCGTGATCATCGAGGCTCTGTCGGCGATGGATGTGTTTCAGTGTTCAGGAGCAGCAGATGAACGAGTGTTAAATCTGGAGTTTCTGCGCTGGCAGACCATCGGACACGTACATCAGGCCAAGAGAAGCATCTGACCAGCCCAGAATGAGTTCAGTGAGGGATAAAAGAGGATTTAGTGTGTGTGTGTGTGTGTGTGTGTGTGTGTGTGTGTGTGTACTTAACTATATTTCGGGGACAAATTTGTACCCAGAAGTGACCAAAACTTGATTAAATCTTCCTTTAGGGACATCCTTATTTGTATATCTGGTGTAAAAATAAGTAATTAAAGGTTTTTTTAAAAATGTAAAAATTCAGAAAGGTGTGTGTGTGTGCGATGGGTCGGGTTAGTGTAAGGAAAGAGAATATACAGTTTGTACAGTATAAAATCCATTACATCTATGGAAAGTCCCCATTTAGATAGTAGAGGTGTCAACAATAATCGATTCGGCGATGCATCGCAATGCGGCAAAGTGCCATAATCGATAATGTCACTGTTTATTTTCTGGCCTTGGACAATAAAGTTTTGAAGTTTCAATTACTTCCGGGGCCATAATAACAACAATAAAGATGGCTGAGGCGGAGGGAGATGACCGCGATAGACGGGTAATCAAAAACGCACCCAAAGCTTGGAAAGCGGACATCTGGGCACATGTCGGATTCTACGAGGTTAATGGGAAATTAGATAAGACTTAACCTGCTAAAATCAAGCACGACACGTTGGCAATACAACTAACTTATGGTCACTGCTGGGAAAAGTTGTCTGTTAGTGATCTATTTAATTTCAAATAGTTCTAAAGCAGAGAGAAGAGAAACATTCGTCAAGCACTGAAAGCAGTGATTCATGTTTTGAAATGATTCAGGTTTGAAAATGCCATATCCAATACCCTGTACCATTCAATTTTATTTAATGAGATTTATGTCAACGATACAGGAGAGTATACACACATAGCAGCCAATAAAATCTGTTGTTCAATATCTGACTGCTTGTATTGCCTCATGACTGATGAGAAATTTGCCTTGTTGTGTGCAGAATTTTGATGCATCGTAGAATCGAATTGAATCGAATCGTTACCTGGTGAATCGTAATCGAATCGAATTGTGAGGGCAGTGCCAATGCACACCCCTATTAGATAGTGAAGTAAATGTGTGTGTGTGTGTCTCTCGTTGGGAGGTGATTCTTCATCTCGCTATGGCTATAAAGGAAAATTTCTCCCAAAACTGAAAATTCTGTCACTTGCTGCTCTTCAAACGGAATAAACGACATTCGGATGACAGTTTTCAGCACTGGATGTCTGTGATTTCATGTATATACTGATCGAGATTGAGATCATTGGGGATTTCACTAATATGTCTATCTATAGTCGGGGTGTGAGCTTTGCAGAAGGGCCTGAAACCCATTGCACGTGTGATAAGATGATAATGTTATACTTAGTGTCCGTTCTGCACAAATCTTTATTGATTTTATGATTTAATTCTCTTTTATGACTGGTGTATCCAGCATTACTTGAAGCACCAGCTGCTGTTTTACACAGATAGTTTGCAGGTGCACCGCTGGAAATGTTACAGTATTTAGAGGTGTAAATGAATGCAGTGTTGAGGAGGAAAGCGCACAGTTATTCCTGTCCGGGTTGCATTATGGGTAGAAGAAAAGTAGTAATTTTCTTTGTAATTTTTACATCAGTTGTCTGAGGAAAAACACAGGCGGTTTGCATTTGATTTGAAATCGTGACTGAAAAACACACTTGAACACTTCAGAGAAAACCAGTCCTTTCTAGTGGTTTAGTCCAGTGTGGTTATTGTTAAATAAAACTAAATCTAAATTAAATACTCACTTAGTTATCACAAATGCTCTCTCTATTTTGTTGTAGATCATTGAACTGTTACTCTGCCTACACTTTCAGACACAGCCAATGGCAGTAAAGCATAGGCCTGCACGACATATCGAAACATTGCGATATGTGTATATATATCACAACAACTTGCATGATTTTAATACTCCAAAACTTTACAAAAAGTGAAAGTTTTAGGTCGATGCAGACAACAGAGAGTAGACTGGATAAGTATGATTGTTACATACATGTGACATGCTTAATGTTATTAAATGCAATAAGCGAAGTATTCAAGCGCACAGGAAGTGTGTGAGTCGTGATACAGTTCTCTTACCCAGTTTTATATGGCCATACACAGTTATTTCTTGTGCATTTAAACAGTTGAGAAATAAAGTGTGTGTGTAACAGTATATTGGATCCGTCCAGCTCTTAAAGTGACATCAGCCTAATAAACCTTCTTCTGTCTGTGTGTGTGTGTGTGTGTGTGTGTGTGTGTGTGTGTGTGTGTGTGTGTGTGTGTGTGTATGTGTATGTGTATGTGTGTGTGTGTGTGTGTGTGTGTTTGTGTTTGTGTTTGTGTGTGTGTGTGTGTGCGTGTGTGTGTGCGTGCTTAACATTAATCAAAACATCATAAACAGAGAAAATCACTCACTGCTCTTGACTGAATAACTTTTGTAGCTTTAACAACAATCAATATATATATATTGAATTCATTCAGTGAAGACTAGGCAGTGTTTTATGTGTACATTTGATTATTCAAATTCTGTTGTTAAATAAACCTAATGTAGGCCTAAAACCCCAAACACTGAAGTTAAAATTACACTTACTACAGTAAAAGAATGTCAAACATGTATGTTGGTTATATCATTTTCAGTTTTTAAATATAATTTAAATTAATTTTTCACACTTAAAGCATTATCGCTTTATTTAACAAGTCATCACATTTTTCTCCAATATCGTGCAGCGCTAGTGTATGAATGTGTGTGTGAATATCTGTGGTAAAGACGTGTCTCTCAAACACACTCTTGACTTCTGTCATAATTGCCCTGCGTATGTGTGTGTGTCGCTCTCATGATAGCGTGTGTGTATTGTGCTGTTTAGTGGGCCAATAACTGCAGATGGAGGCGGTGTGTGTGTGTGTGTATGTGTGTGTGTGTGTCGGATGAATGGATTTTCAATTGCTCTGCTCTTAGCAGAAAAGGCTTGTAATAGTTTGTGGCCCTCCATCAGGCGAGGTCAAACCCCTCAGCGGCGGCGAGCCATGTGTGTGTGTGTGGGGGGGGGGGGGGTGTGTGTGTGTGTGTATTTATTACAATCACTGGCGCTGCCGCCGGCGTACGAGACGCGTGTTCTGACCGCCTCTGTGAAACATGAAGTATACTGGAACACAATGATGCAATGCAGTGATAATCATGTCAAATCACTCTGAATGTATACAATCAATATAAACTCAACATTGACCTCGTTTGCTTTTTAAAACCCATTTCTGCTCGATTCATCAGTGCACATTAATACCAAAGAACAATGTGCAGAGACCTTTTCACCTTCCAATCTATTCCCGATGGGTAAAATCAAGAGATGTGGCCACATGAAGAGACGCACGACTGCGCAAACGAAGCAGAATGAAATCAGCTCGTGGTTTTAGATGCTTGATGACACATTTGACAAACGCCATTGGTTCTGGTGTGTCATGTGACCTGAGCGCGACCGCAAGTTTGAATGCGCTGAACCACAGTGTTAAATATCGAATCTGTTTAACCAATTTCTTGAGCTGCATGATTTGGGGAAAAATACAATTGCTATTTATTTATAGCAATTATAATTGTAAAAATATTCCTTTAAAAATAATTAATTTAAAATTGCATTTTTAAATGCTGTTTGTTTGTAGGGGTGCAAAATTTTTATTGTGATTTATATATCAACATGACTAAAAAAATACCGTACAACTGTAAACAAGCCCCAACACTAAAAGCACTGGATCATGAACTGTTTGTGTGTAAATGAACACAGTGTCGCGCTTCGCTCTGAAACACATCCTTTATATTTAGCATATATTTATTGTGATTTGAAAGTTCATTTCTATGAATCCTGCAGTCCTACTAATGCGCGTGTCTGGTTTGTTTGGGTTCACGCTGAGTTTAGAGACTTTAATTGTGTCCCAAACTTCAATAATTTGCCTTCCTGCAGAGGTTTTTCCCTTCTTCTTTTTTCTCTTGTTTTTGTATCTGTCCGTCGGGAACAATGCTTTCCTGAGAGGAAGAAGCATCGATCATCATAGCTAAACTACTGAGAGAAGGTTGTGTGTTGTTCATGAGGAAGCTGAGTTCAGAGGGCCTGTAAACAGCCGGAGGAGAGCCAGGACACGGGGGTCGATGTGTGGAGCTTCGGGGAATGGCATGAGATATAGACTGATAAAACATGCAAACACACATTTCACAGCGAGTCAAGTCACCTTCATTTATATAGTGCTTTTAACAATATGCACTGTTTCAAAGCTGCTTTACAGTGATAATAGAAAATTAAAGTAACAGAAGCCCCTTTCACACAGAGATTCCGGAAAATACACGGATAAAGTGACCCGGGATTTGACCCGGTTTGTTTGATTTTGGTTCATTCACACTGCCAGTGATTTTCCGGAATCGGAGAGTGCGTTCACACACAACCCAGTAAAAATCCCGTAAAGACACGTGACGTCGATGTGACATGTAATGTCTCAGCAGCGTCTATAGTTTGCTTATGAAACCACGCTTGTCCATTTTTTTCTCTGATTTGATCATAAACTAGCGCATTACGTTCCGTACGTTCCGCGAACGATCCCGGCTTCAGCGCCATCATTACGACACGGCATTGATTACAGCTTTTGTTCACACAGCGTGCGTTCCGGGACTGATCCCGGCAATGTTACAAGATCCCCAACCCGGCATCCATCCCGGGTCGTGTTTGCGTTCACACAGAAGGTGTTTTGGCAATTTCCCGGGATCATCGCACTGTGTGAAAGGGGCTAGAGATTGTTTTGGCTTTACAGCAGCTCTAGAATAAAGTTATTGTCCAGCTAAAGTTAGTTTTGATTGATTCACTTCCGTCACAACGATCATTAGTTATTAACTTAGGGGCCGCTAACGCGACAGAAACCCTTAATGCGATCCGACCGCTCATTTGCATAAAACAGTGCCTGGTGGCTCAGAGAATTTTTTATCGCTTCCGCATAAACATGTGAACCGGGATTATCCCGACAACGTTTTATCAGTACAGAAGTAAAGGGAAGGAGGCCTTCACAAGAGAGAGACTAGTGACACTTCAGGATGCGTTTTCGTCGTGTCCTTCATCAGATCTGGATACGGCCTGGATCCGGCGGACTGCGGTAAACCTCGGGATAAACAGAGAGACTAATATTAGCGTAGACGCCATCCTTCTTATGATGTAACGAGTACATCAGGATTTATGGGAAGTGTTCCCGGTTCCGGCTGATCTAAACTATGCAGCCTAACATTGAATTATAGAAGTCTATAATGAGTTATGTGTATGCCAGGTCAAAGAGTTGTGTTTTTAGTCTAGATTTGAACTGACAGACTGTGTCTGCTTCCCGGACAATGTTAGGAAGATTGTTCCAAAGTTTTGGT
This sequence comes from Siphateles boraxobius, assembly GCF_051911475.1. NCBI lineage: Eukaryota > Metazoa > Chordata > Actinopteri > Cypriniformes > Leuciscidae > Siphateles > Siphateles boraxobius. Next base: position 797,801 of record NW_027508887.1, on the reverse strand, counting down.
GCTAAATAGAAAAAGGATCTACCGCCAGCAGTCGATTTAGATATTCTAGGTATTATCAACTGGCCAAAGTTTTGAGATCGCAATAGACGTGAAGGACTATAATGCGTTAAGAGCTCGCTCAAGTACTGGGGAGCTAAACCATTTAGTGCTTTGTAAGTAATCAGCAATATTTTAAAATTTATACGATGTTTAATAGGGAGCCAATGCAGTGTTGACAAAACCGGGCTAATATGGTCATACTTCCTGGTTGTGTGTGTGTGTGTGTGTGTGTGTATGTGTGTTTGTGTGTGTGTGTGTGTGTGTGTGTGTGTGTAATGAGGTGAGACAGGTCATCTGTTCTTCAGATGGAGGAGTGTTACACATGCTACCATCTGCTCTTCAGCTATAAGAGGATGTGTGGGATTTCATCCCTCTTTTCATATTGTCTTTTTTTTATTGAGGCAGGGATTCCCTTTTTTTGTCAGGCTGAAGCTCTTTGAGCTAAAATATTTACTTGAAGCCACCCTGAGATATTAATATTTCAATAATTTATCAACAAGTTCACAGTTCTCTGATGATGTTTAATGGTCACATGACATGCAGCTAAACTAATAATATTATTTTTGTTTAGTAAGTGAACGAAACGAAACCCCAATTATATTCCAATTTAGGGCCCTATGAAATCCGTTTTATTTTTTATATAGTTTATATATTGTTCCAAGTTTCATTTTAATTTTTCTGCATTTCTTTTTTTTTCCGCTTGAATTTTTTTTCTGGATGGGTTTTAATGGTTTAATTATATTCTTTTGATCCGAAAGCAAGTCTAATTATTTAAAATCATGAAACTTATACAATTGCTCAAATTCAAAAAATAAAATGTTTTTAACCAAATTCTGTGTTTTCCGTTCAATTTTTTCTGGATTCCATTTAAATGGTTTAATAATTTTTGTTTATAAATAAAAGCATGTCTAATTAAATTTAGATAAAATACTATAAACATTAAAAAAACATTTCATAGGGCCCTATCATTGTTTAAAAAAATGTAATTAAGTTTTTTTTTGAAAACAATGATATGGCCCTATTAAATGTTTTTTTTAATGTTTATAGTATTTTAATACATTTTTTTATCAAATAATTTTTGACAAACAAAGTGCTGCAGAGGTTTACTGTAAACATTTCAACAACAAGTTTTAATAATTGTATTACTGCTATAACATTAAGACTTGCATTCTACTGTACAATAGTAATATATGTTTCTGTCACAATTTCTTCAAGTTAAGCCAGACTTTTATTTTGACGGTTTGCCGTGATGACCTTAAAGTTTCTCTATGTTTATGATATGACGATATTTTTATCAAATGAAACGGTGAAATGCTCATGATGTCATTGCGTTTCCAACACTGCAGGAATCATGCCAGTTCTTCTGGGTCGTGCGATGCTTTATGTGAGAAACCAGACACCGTTTCACTGTCAATATTCACTCACATGACTCAGAAGAAAGGCTGTTATTCTGCTGATGTTTATTTGGAGCGTCTCTGTGTCTTCAGTAAATGTGAAAAGAGCATCTCGTTTTGTGTTCTGTAGAAGCGGTTTGTAAAGACATGAGGGTGAAGAAATGATGACAGGATTTAATTTTTGAATGAACTATCCTTTTGATCATGTGTGTGTGTGTGTGTGTGTGTGTGTGTGTGTGTGTGTGTGTGTGTGTGTGTGTGTGTGTGTGTGTGTGTGTGTGTGTGTGTGTGTGTGTGTGTGTGTGTGTGTGTGTGTGTGTGTGTGTGTGCGCTGATGCCAAAAATAAGCATGTCCTCATTTAGGCTGTTAATTAGCTAATAGAAACTGTTGCCAGGAGACGGATGTCTTATTAGGAAAGCGCTATGAATCCCCAGAGGACACAAAATAACACTCTCTATGGTATCATATTATATACCTGCGTTTTACCAGTGCAAAAATCACAAAATGTCCATGTATCGTCTGATTAGAGAGGGTGTGTGTGAGGTGTTTCTGTGTTCATCAGTAATTGCTCTGTCACTCATCTGTGTGTTCTGCTGTGTAATGGTTGCGGATCAATCTCAGTGTGTATTAGCTGTGATCTTCCCGCTGTACTCAAGCTAATCATTTTGATTGATCTGTTCATTGGTCGTGTTCTGCAGCGATCAGCGCTTCAGGAGGGGTTACCATGGCAACCTGTTGCATTACTTACACACACACACACACACACTGCGCACCTTTCCCCAAACACACACATTGCTTGATCCTGTGCATGTGGAGATATGAGAGATCCTAACTGAGATAAAGCAGCATAAATGACACACACATGTAAAACACACGAGATAATTCACTATTGATGCCTTAAAACATGCCTTATAACAGCACTTTTTTATTCTTTCTTTTTTTTTTTTTATTAATGATTTTATATTTAATAATATTTATTTATTTATTTTATATGTAATATTTCTATTTTATTTGCTATTTTTGATTACTTTATTTATTTTACATTTAATCTTTTTTTATTTTATTTTATTTTATATATTTATTTTAAGGAGTATGAGTGTGAGTGATTTGCTGTATTTTTGTTAGTTTGTGACGGTGGAGAGACTTGAGGAATGTTGAGAGAGGAAATGTGCCGACCATGTGTGTGTGTGTGTGTGTGTGTGTGTGTGTGTGTGTGTGTGTGTGTGTGTGTGTGTGTGTGTCTGACACCACTTAGACACTTCATGTGCCAGTGGTTTTCTTTGGCACACACTCCTTTTCCCAGAACAACATTCCCATGATTCAGTTCTTGTTTCGATCAGTTTATTCACTTCGCCTCTATTATAAACATGTGGTGAATGTAGCATATGGTAATATGATCCTTTACAATCCATAAGATCAATAATGAAAATAGTTGAAATGATTTTCATTATTATTTTGTTGCGTCTGTTTTCTAATGTGATTGCGTATGAAACTTTTTGTGCACATTCAGTTTGCACAGTGTTTGAAGAAAACATTTCACAAAATCCATGATTCTAATGGCTTGAATGCTTTCATTTTACTTACATGGTGCTAAACTTCTCCAGATAATACCATGGTATAACCGCGTTACCATATTAATTGTAGATGTGATTTTGACATTGTAAAGATTTGAAAATGGTCACATGGTTAAAATGATGGTACTAACCAAGTTTGTTTACTTGACTTGGGATTGAATTAAACTCAGAGCAAACAGCAGAATATATATTTTTATCATGTAATTATTGTCAATAATGTCTAACTTGATAAAGGCAGCGATGAGACACGGAGAGACTGAACCTTTCTGCCTTCATTGAGATGTTGTTCACTTCCTGTTTGGCCCCAAGAACTTCCTTCCAGACGCCCTTAGAGCGCCGTTAATCACACACACACACACACACACACACACACACACACACACACACACACACACACACACACTGATCGATACACACTTCACTCTTAATTGTCGGCGCTGGCGTTGGCTTGCGGTCGCTCTGATGAACCTTTAAACACTCGCTGTGAGTTCAGTCGCTGCACACCGGATTCTGTTTCAACACACACACACACACACACACACACACACACACACACACACACACACACACACACACACACACACACACACACACACACACACACACACACACACTGCTTCCAGGGGTCGATGCCACCGGTGTTACTGTGGCAACAGGCCAGACCGCAGCTGCAGCATCTGTTTCCCACCTGCTTACCTGGAGACCACCCAGCTGCCAACACACCACCACATGCCAACGCTTAGAGAGAGAGAGAGAGAGAGAGAGAGAGAGTGTGTGTGTGTGTGTGTGTGTGTGTGTGGACGCTGCAGTAACATCGGGAGACAGGAAGTGGAATATGTCATTGTTTAATTACGTCTGGCTTCCTTAAACACTCATTTTAGGCATCAGTGCCTTAGTAATCGCCTGCTTCTCCCTGAGGAAGACCAGTCCTCTAGTGACTGCAGATTAACACACACAAACACACACACACTTCCTGTATTTGTGTTATTTGTGTCTCTGGTGGGTGAGTGGTGTGTGTTTATTTATTTCCCTTCCCACAGTATATCTGCATTGTTTACTGTGTGTGTGTGAGTGTGAGAGAGAGAGATCTATGTGTTTTGTGAAGTGTATTTTCCACTGGTGTGTTTATCAAGCTGCAGTCAGATAGTTTGGCTTTGTGTGTATTTTTGTTCCTGTTTTAGTCTGATTAATATGTCATTAAAGTTTTTCTACGGTTGTGTGTGTGTGTGTGCGTGCGTGCGTGCGTGCGTGCGTGCGTGCGTGCGTGCGTGCGTGCGTGCGTGCGTGCGTGCGTGCGTGCGTGCGTGCGTGCGTGCGTGCGTGCGTGCGTGCGTGCGTGCGTGCGTGCGTGCGTTAAAGGGTTAGTTCGCCCATTTAAGACAGGAAGTTGTATGCAATCCTTACCAGCGCTATAGTGCATACACACTGACCCACTCTGTAGTCACCCTCCCTGGTCAGAGTTCTGGCCGCTGGAAGTTTTTCATGAAAGTACTCCCGGTTACTTTCCGGGGCCTCAAAACTGTGCGTTTTTACGTCAAAAAATGATTTGCGTTTCAAAGCTTGATTTATTTAACACACAAAAAACACGCCAGACAAAATTCATACCTCAGTTTTAATCGGTACTATTTTCTTTCCATTTCTATCAATCCGCGCTGCTGTCAACGTCAAACACACACACACACACACACACACACTTCAAAATGCCACGATCTCATAAACCTGCAGAGAGTAGGCTACTATCACCACACGACACCAGTGTTAGTTCACCGGCACTGACTCTCAGTCTGCGTCTCAAACTGAGGAACGCATTCAGACAGTTTCACTTGTCTCCTGAGATTCCCTCACCGCCTTTGATATCCCACAATTTGTTGAGCTAGGAAAGTAAAGATTTTGTGTATACCGGTAAATGTAAATTTTTGATCAATGATTTCCACTTATGATGTCATTTCTAGCGAGAAATTACTAGTGTAGTCATTAAATATTCACTTAGTTTTCACCAAAGCTCGCTCTGTTTTGCTGTAGATCATTAAAGCGCTGCCTCAGAGAAGTCTGTCTGAAATCAGTTTCGTGAGGAACCTTCGTGCGCAAACACAGCCGGCAAACTCATTGTCTGAGTTTTGGGATGCAGGGAGTCTCAGTTTGGTGCACTTTGCAGATTCGTCAGGTTTTCAGACCCTCAGTTTGCCTTTGCATGAGGTGTGTGTGTGTGTGTGTGAAATAGATGATGTCAAACGCAAAATTTAATTTACAGTGTTCAGACTGGCACAGAAGAGTCACAGCAGATTCTTCTCATCTTTAAACCCTGAACTCTATAGTATTTCTATATAATCACTATAACCACTTCTGGAGTCGTAATCACGAGCTCGCCGCGTTCAGGTGCTTCGTTCTCGGAAAGAATGGGAATCGTGGAGGAAAACCAGTTTGTTCTCGCCAAAATGTATTGAATCTCATTGTCAACGAACGGGATGCTATATTGAAAATGTTGCATCCCATTCACTGACATGCACATAAACATTCACCACGCTATCTAGATTTCAAATTCCAGTCACACACTTGCTGTTTTCAGTGTATAAAACGCTTCGAATGATTATTCATATATGTAAATATCCACTTCTTTGTCAAGACAAGTTGATGGAGCTGTTATAGGGAAAACTAATAAATAACACCAGTCACATCAGCAATCGTTCTCTGTAAAACTTTATTTTGATGGTCTACTTTAGACATACTAGTAAATCTGCAACTATATGTCAACTAACTCTCATTAGAGTATTACTAGACGTCTGCTTAATATCTGCCTTTATAATAACCGACTATATGAGTAACTTTGCAAGTGCATCTCAACTTATTCTACTAACCCGAACCTAACAGTCTACTAATATACTAATGAGAGTTAGTTGACATGGAGTTGCAAAGTTACTTATAGTAGAATATCTGAAGTGGACAATCAAAATAGTGCATGTTTTAATAGTAGTTATGTAACACTTTACCATAACGTTGCATTTGTAAACATTAGTTAACATGAACTGACAGTGAGCAATACATCTACAGCATTTATTAATCTTAGTTCATGTTAAGTTCAACATTTACGTGCACCAGAGGCATTTTTGGGACATATTGCAGATGCATAAACACTCAAAGTGCAAATATTGATTGGACATCTCCGCAGCTCAACTAACAAACCTCCACTTTTGGTTTTTAAACAAATCTTGAACTGCTAAGACTTTATTTTAAGGTCACGTAGTTTCTTAACTTACTATAGCAATAACAGTAAATTATGCATATTTACAAGCAACTAACCTCAAACCATAACCCTATACTAACATATATAGTTATATATATTACTCATGACTAATTTATGTAATAATTGCACTCAAAATAAAGGGTATCCAAACTCAGATATATATTACATCTCAACTTATTGGACTATTTTTCGCTAATATTAAAACCTTGATATATTACGCAAATCATTCCTTTTGAATTTACTCTATTCTGTTGTATTTATTGTGGATTGATCATCGTTTTCTCTAAGGTTATTGTGCCAGGTGGCTTTATTTTAATATTTTCCTTGCATTGGGTCTGTAATGGCACTAAAACTCAGTTTGATATGTGTAATGCTCATTGATGTGTGCTGAGTGTGTGTGTGTAAGGGATTTGATGTGGTTTGAGATTAAGTGCGTGTGTGTGTGTGTGTGTGTGTGTGTGTGTGTGTGTGTGTGTGTGTGTGTGTGTGTGTGTGTGTGTGTGTGTGTGTGTGTGTGTGTGTGTGTGTGTGTGTGTGTGTGTGTGTGTGTGTGTGTGTGTGTGTGTGTGTGTGTGTGTGTGATCCTCTGAAGCGATCACTGCGTCACACTCAGAGATGCGTCTCGGTTAATGGCGCATGTTTATTGAGAGCAATAGAAGTGATGAATGTGTTGAACATGCAAGAACAGCGCGCTTCCCCTCGCCTCATCATATTTACATAAGTAATATATACTTCCACTGGGTCTCGTTACTTTGATACACTCATATATGCTCAGTGGATCTGAATGAAACGTCTGTTATATGTAGTGAATAATGACTTCAATTTGCTTCTGTTCTTCATATATACACTACTGTTCAAAAGCTTGGGGTTAGGAAGAGTTTTTTAGTCCTTTATGATCACCAATGCTGCATTTATTTGATCAAAAATATTGAAATATTATTGCAATCAAAAATAACCGTTTTCTATGTGAATATATAGTAAAGTGTAATTTATTCCTGTGATCAAAGCTGAATTTCCAGCATCATTACTCCAGTCTTCAGTGTCACATGATCCTTCAGAAATCACTATAATATGATGATTTGATGATCAGGAAACATTTATGATTATTATTTATCAGTGCTGAAAACAGTTGTGCTGCTCATTATTCATATTTTTGTGGGAACTGATACATTTTATCTTCAAGAATTTTTTGATAAATAGAAAGTTATAAAAGAAGAGCGTTTATTTGAAATATAATCTTTTATACATCATTATAAAACATTATAAATGTCACTTTTGATCAATTTAATGCATGCTTGATGAATACATTTTTTTTTTCTTATTTAATGACTCCAAACTCCATTTTAAATGGTAGTGTGTGTTGAACGGGTGTGTGTGTGTGTGTGTGTGTGTGTGTGTGTGTGTGTGTGTGTGTGTGTGTGTGTGTGTGTGTGTAAATGTATATGTTGAAGGAGCTGCTTTTATGCAGTTATTTTTAAAGCTTGATTGCATAAATCACTGATATTTTTCATAGTATGGAAAGGAGCATTTTTAATCTGTTAAATATCTTCATATTTATTCTACATAAAGAAATCCCTTGAAAAGGAAGTCTGTCACTTTCTTGTTTTTGCTAAATTTTCTTTCATTCTCATTACTATTTGATTTGTGTGTGTGTGATCAGTGCAGTTTAAGCCTGTATAAATGTGTCGGTGTAACAGTTGCGTCTGTCTTCATTGTATGATTCAATTATGGGCTAATGTATGTAATCCTCTTGTAGTGGTGCGGAGAGATTGATGCCGAAAGAGGGATTTGATCCCGGCTCCTGAGAGACGCAGAGATGATTATATTCGCGGCGATTAGCTCGTCCTGACGGTCTGATGTCATTATTGTAATGATGCTTGTGTTTTCGCATGATGAAAGCGTTTGGCCTCGTGTCGTGCGTTTCTGTGTGTGAGAGGATCGTGCTCGTGTTATGAGATATTAATGAGATGTTGATGCTCTTGTTTTGCTAGATTCTGATTAATTCTGTGAGCCCGTCCCGTCCGGCGCTGGTGTACGAGAGCGTCCCGGTGAGCGAGGGCAGTCCGGTGTTACGGGACATGCTGTTCAGCCCCGACCTCCAGTTCATCTACACACTCACTGACAAACAGGTGAGCATGCTTTTACACACTTCATAATGATGATTCCAGTGAAGAATTACCTGGACCGGATCACTTTTAATACGGTGTTGCAATGAGAATTTGATGTCAAAATGTGCTTAATTACCATTAAAATATCAAAATGCATGAAATCCTAATAGACCCACAAGTAGGTTGTGTGTTCATTATGCATGATCTATTCATTCCAACTCAGACAGTTCTGCACAAAGCTTTTATAAAAGTGATGCTCATTATGCAACCAATATGCACATACACTGACATACAGATACACTGACTGGCCAAAATAGGCAAATGCTTCAGAGTCATGACTGGATCATTATTGCAGTGATTATTATGTTTCTAGCATGTTATATGTTTGGCTACAGTTCTTCTAACGATAATTGATGGAGTGTGTAGCTTTTCATTTCTTAAACAACCATGTAGGAAGACACATCATGGCCATATTCCAGGACGACCATGTCAAGTTTCATCAGGCTCAGATTGTGAAGATCATGAAGAATCTTTTCCACACATGAATAGATGAACCTCTGAGTCCAGATCTTATATTCACTGAAAGTCCAGAGCTTATATTCACTGAAAGTCCAGAGCTTATATTCACTGAAAGTCCAGAGTTTATATTCACTGAAAGTCCAGAGCTTATATTCACTGAAAGTCCAGAGCTTATATTCACTGAAAGTCCAGAGCTTATATTCACTGAAAGTCCAGAGCTTATATTCACTGAAAGTCCAGAGCTTATATTCACTGAAAGTCCAGAGCTTATATTCACTGAAAGTCCAGAGCTTATATTCACTGAAAGTCCAGAGTTTATATTCACTGAAAGCCCAGAGCTTATATTCACTGAAAGTCCAGAGCTTATATTCACTGAAAGTCCAGAGCTTATATTCACTGAAAGTCCAGAGCTTATATTCACTGAAAGTCCAGAGCTTATATTCACTGAAAGTCCAGAGCTTATATTCACTGAAAGTCCAGAGTTTATATTCACTGAAAGTCCAGAGCTTATATTCACTGAAAGTCCAGAGCTTATATTCACTGAAAGTCCAGAGCTTATATTCACTGAAAGTCCAGAGCTTATATTCACTGAAAGTCCAGAGCTTATATTCACTGAAAGTCCAGAGTTTATATTCACTGAAAGTCCAGAGCTTATATTCACTGAAAGTCCAGAGCTTATATTCACTGAAAGTCCAGAGCTTATATTCACTGAAAGTCCAGAGCTTATATTCACTGAAAGTCCAGAGCTTATATTCACTGAAAGTCCAGAGCTTATATTCACTGAAAGTCCAGAGCTTATATTCACTGAAAGTCCAGAGCTTATATTCACTGAAAGTCCAGAGCTTATATTCACTGAAAGTCCAGAGCTTATATTCACTGAAAGTCCAGAGTTTATATTCACTGAAAGTCCAGAGCTTATATTCACTGAAAGTCCAGAGTTTATATTCACTGAAAGTCCAGAGCTTATATTCACTGAAAGTCCAGAGTTTGTATTCACTGAAAGTCCAGAGCTTATATTCACTGAAAGTCCAGAGCTTATATTCACTGAAAGTCCAGAGCTTATATTCACTGAAAGTCCAGAGCTTATATTCACTGAAAGTCCAGAGCTTATATTCACTGAAAGTCCAGAGCTTATATTCACTGAAAGTCCAGAGTTTATATTCACTGAAAGTCCAGAGCTTATATTCACTGAAAGTCCAGAGTTTATATTCACTGAAAGTCCAGAGCTTATATTCACTGAAAGTCCAGAGCTTATATTCACTGAAAGTCAAGAGCTTATATTCACTGAAAGTCCAGAGCTTATATTCACTGAAAGTCCAGAGTTTATATTCACTGAAAGTCCAGAGCTTATATTCACTGAAAGTCCAGAGCTTATATTCACTGAAAGTCCAGAGCTTATATTCACTGAAAGTCCAGAGCTTATATTCACTGAAAGTCTTCTGGATGTGCTGGAGGAGACTTTACAGAGTGCTGGACTCTTGCATTGACAGTACAAGATCTTGACAAAAAAATGATGCACCTTGTGATGAAAATAATGTTGTAATGTTATTTCTATTTAGAGGTGCATTGATTTTTGGTCATTATCTTATTTGACATGTGAAACAGACACAATAACATACAAAACGGAAATACTTTTTCTTATCTATGATATTTTTGTTGCACTGAGTGGGAGTTTTGAATGAAGTTTCCTCATTGATCTATCGGTCATGCATGTGTGTGTTATGCGAGTTATTTTAGTGTCTTACACACATGTAGAACACACAATGAGTGATCAATGAGATGATGTACATTACAGTGTCATCTGATCTGATTATTGATGTTTTATTACACACACACACACACACACACACACACACACACACACACACACACACTCACACACACACACACTCACACACACACACACACACACACACACACACACTTCTTTAATACAGCTGTGTGTGTATCTGCTCGTACGTCACATAAGACTCCATTGATCTTCCTTTCACTTCTGAATCCAGATAAAACATCACTGCCTGACACATCATCAATAATAATCATCACAAACTCATGATATTATGTAAAGTGTGACGTTTAAACTTAATCTGCTTTGATGTAATACACACTCATGTGTTGCCATGCTCTTCATTTCCAGTGTTTGTTTCCCGTTCTGTGAATGATTATTACACTGCCATGTTTAATGTCGTCATAAAATGTAGATAAACACACACAAGCGTTTGCACGTCGACTTCTGACTCAACCAATCACATGAGTTTGGGGCGGGGTTATCCGTTTGACCGGCCAATGACAGATGGAGAGTGTGTTTGAGCTGGAAAAAAACTCCTTTTTAAAAGAAGAATTCACTTTTTCTAATGATTAAATGAAATGAATACGACTGTTTAAGACTACACAGTGACATTTGCAATGAAATTATGGTGTCTTCTGTAGAATACGCCCGTAAAATGCAAGAAGTCCTTCGTCTCTTTGTGTTCTGTCAGTTTCTATTTTTCCTGTTCCTTGACTTTTCTTCTCAGGATAATGAAAACGGCTGGCAGAGAGTCTGAGGCGCTGCTCAGGAAAAGCACAAGCTCCATTTAAAGCCCTGACAGAGTAATTTAGCATTGGCCCCTTGTTCTCCAGCACTTAATTAAAAAGTGTTTGATAGCCTGTCTCCTCTCGCCGTCCGCTTCGCTCGGCCCGGGGCGAACCAGCATCAGCTCTTACAGCTCCAGATTACACACACATCTGGATGACACTCCAACGGGAATCAAACCCAAAACTCCCTCCTCAGTCAGACAGCATTTTAAAGCAGCGCTATTATGATATTTCAAAGGAGACTCCTACAACAGGTTTACATGCATTCAAATAGTTAAAAACACTTTAATTCTCTCATAACATCCACTGCAGCATCAGTGTCTGAAACGGTTCGTTTGAAGATTCAGTCTCTCTAAACTCCGCCTCTCTGAGAGCTGCTCTGCTCTGATTGGTCAGATGGCCCAGTCTGCCGTGATTGGTCAGAAAGCAAACGCTGATTATCATATCTGAATCTCAGCTCTTGATACGGACTGATACGAACAGTAACGATGGCGTGGGTTTTACCGTATCAATCTCATCAAAGTGGATTTAAACTAACCTGCAAACCAGAGTCAGAATGATGTCACATGATGTCACACAGCTCATTTACATAATCTGCAAAAATAATTTCTACTGATTTGGACAAATATTCAAATTTCAAATTTATTTGGACAAATTTTCCTGTTGGATTAAGTTTATTTTTCTGCCCCCATTGTCAGATATTCTTTCTAGTTTTAAACTTAATTTTGATCATTTATTTCAGAAAACAAGACTTAAAGGGGCATTCGGCAACTATTTCAACTTAATAAAACCGTTTAGAAATCATTTGTATGGTTTAATAACCTGTTCTGGTGAGAATGGTGAGTTTCCCCGCTCCCCCCAGCGTTCCCAGGCGGAAAACCAACCTTGCAACATGAGGACTAACGTCCCGGTAAGTTGGAAATAGGAAGTCTCGTGAGAAGCGAGAACGAGCGAGAAACACAAACTGCTTTACGGCAATTCGACATAAACACACACGCCGCCCTTAGTGTGTATGATGTATTACCCACCTCGGTAGACACACTCCACACGATAAATCTGGCCGGCTCCGATAATAACAAATGCACATGAGCAGCGGTAGAAAGGGGGAGGAGCCGCAAGTGAGTTTCTTTACGACAGTGTTGTGAAATACACGCCTCACAGCTGTAGGGGGCGCTCACTGAGAAAACATGCGTCAACAAAAGTGAAAATCAGCGAAGAAGTAGCTAGAGTTGCCAAGTTCCCCTTTAACATCTTAACCCATTTTGAGTCTCAAATAAATGAGTCTTGATTTTAGAATTTAGAAAAATGACAAAAACTCAAAGAAAATCATTTTTGTAGTATCATAATCTAATGTAACAGCAGTGTGAAATCTGCAGGAACGTGGAGGTTAATTAATCAGGTCAGAGGTCATTCACACTAACAAAAGACCTCCACTGACATTATAAATGGACTTCAGGGAATACAATAAATGCTACAAGTGTAGAATAAAGGATGATTTAAGTTGAATGAAAGAGCTGGTTTAATAAAGAGGAGTGTGATGGTGTGTGTGTGTGATGGAGGTTATCATGGACACACAGGAGCGTGTGTTTAAGCCACTGCGTTTTAGAGTCTTAACCTTTTTGTTCTGTCTAATCAAATCATTGATCATCTGGAGCAAAGTTAATCCCATAATCCTTCATATCAGCACAGAGTGAATCATCCAGTCTTACTGCAATTAAGAACTTCAGTAGTGTGTGTGTGGGGTTCAGTATTGATTGTGTGTGTAGGGTCTGTATTAAAAGCCTCTTGATTGGTTGAGATGTTTGTACTGAAACACACTGTCAGTAATGGACGAGAGTTTCCTCTCCTCTAGTGTGATCGAGTAACAGATGGTCACGCTGGGCTGGTTATACACGCGGCGTCCAGTGAAAAAGACAAAAGAAAGCTTTCACATCGGATCAATGTTAGTTTAAAACAATAGACCAGTTAGATAATAAACTACTCCCATGAAGCATTGCAAATTACATCGCTGAATCAAAAGTGATACAATATAATAGTATAGAAATCTTTTTAATACTATAACATTATAGTATTTATATATATATATATATATATATATATATATATATATATATATGTTCTTAAACTTTCTTGATGTTTTTGTTTTCAGTTTTTTGTTTTCATTTGGTAATTCTCTTATTTCTGTCTTTTTTTACATTTAACTTTCTTTTTCTGATTCCTTCCTTCTTTCCTTCATGCAATTGTTCATGTTTGTTGGCAAATATATATTATATTTGAGATGTTCGTAATGTAAGAGCATGTCCTGTGGGAATGTTGTCCAACTATGACTGTCAATATTTGTAAAAACGCACAACCGTCTCCGACATCAGCTGATAGCGTTGAGTTTCTGTTGTATCTGAGATATAGAGGTTAATATAGGTGTGTGTGTGTGTGTCAGTGTCACACACATGCGTCATCATCGTGTCACACATATTTGATTGACGTTTAAAGCCTGAGGCGCTGAGTTTTCCTCTGAGATTGAATGTGTGTGTTTTGACACACTATCATCAGGTGTAATGTGTGTGAGTGTGTGTCATTTATCTTGAATTCGCTTGCGTGTGTTTTTGCTGCAGGCTGCAGTTTAACACGCTGAATATCAGATGAACTCCGCTCACGGCTGCTCGGCAGTGTGTGTGTGTGTGTGTGTGTGTGTGTGTGTGTGTTACATGATGACTTTCACCATGTATTAAAATTACAAATTAATATTGAGCTTGCGTCAAACAGTGTCGTCTTTAATGCATATATGTTTTCTTTATTTAACACGGTATATTTTCACAGACAAAGACACACACACGCGCTTACAGGCTGCATACGGTGAACTGATTTTAGAGAGAAACGGATGTGCCCTGAACCCTAAACGTTTACACACACACCCACACACACACACACACACACACACACACACACACACACACACACAGACCTGACCTCGCCATCCTCACTATCTTACCATCTGTTCTTCATCTCTGCTTGTCTTCATCCCTCCGTCACTGTTTCTCACCTTGTAAACTGATACGCACACCTGTGTGTGTGTGTGTGTGTGTGTGTGTGTGTGTGTGTGTGTGTGTGTGTGTGTGTGTGTGTGTGTGTGTGTGTGTGTGTGTGTGTGTGTGTGTGAGTGTGCATACGCGTGTGTGTATGTGAGACTGTGTGTGTGTGTGTGAGTGAGTGTGATTAAAGTGGATTAATAGGCTGGTGTTTTCCATTATGCACTCCGCTGGGTTTATATTTGCCTTTAGATTAATAAGTTAAGTTATTTATTATTAACATTATAATAATTGGGTACAAGTTGTTACAGTGTAATTACACAAGTAATTGCTGATTAATATTAATTATCTATATGTAGGTTATAGTTTGGTTTAGGGTTAGTTGTAGTAATTATACATAATTTAGTGTTATTAACTACATATAGCATGTGCTACTTCCAGGTTAAAATGTTGTTATCTAAGTGTTGTCTTGTGATATCTTTTATATACTAACTTTTATTAAAAAACGTTATTATAATTCAGCACGCATGAACTGATGGACCAGAATGACACAACTTGCTTTCACAACTTCCTTCCTTCCTTCCATTTCTCATTTGCTTCCTCTTCCTTTTCCCCACACACACACACACACACACACACACACACACACACACACACACACACACACACACACACACACACACACACACACTGATGTTATTCTGTTTTCAGCAGGAGGGATTCAGGGTTCCTGTCAATCAAATGCAGATCTCCGTGGTAACTGTCAGATGGCGCAGCGTGTGAGAAGCTGATTCTGTGCCTTCCATATGCACACACACACACACACACACACACACACTCACTCACATGCAGAAAGCAGCAAACACTTCTCCCCCTCCAGCGCTCATCTCTAGCCGGAAGCGACTCATGCTTGGACCACAGATGTGCTGCTTTACAGCAGTCATACTCTGATTTGCTCTGTGTGTGTGTGATATGATTAACGTGTGTGTGTGTGTGTTGTGCAGGTGACGCGTGTGCCGGTGGAGAGCTGTTCTCAGTACACGAGTTGCTCCGAGTGTCTGAGCTCCAGAGATCCTCACTGCGGCTGGTGTGTCCTTCACAACATGTAAGCAAACACACAAACAACTCATATCTACAAACTCCTTCATATCAACACCTTTCGTTGAACGTTCATAACATCTAATTTGACGGACATAAATAAGGTGAATATGTGACCATATTAATGAACTGAATAACCCTAGAAAGCCTACTGTATCATATTAATACATGAAAAACTTGATCAAAACTTTCTGAAAACCCTGTTGCACAAATTCTACAACATGCACGTATCTTTTTGCTGTAAAATCTGTACTGATAAACATCATAACTTTGATATTTCAAGATGAACACTTACTGGACTGAAGCAACTGAAGTTTACTTGATTATCCATATATATATTTTTTTAAATCATGAGTATCAAATGTGATCTTTAGAGGAAGGTTTATTTCTTCATCTCTCAATCATCATTGTATTGCATTGCATCTTTGATCATAAAACTTAAAACATAAAAAATGTAAAAATCATCCTACTAAGATATATTATTGGCAGATATAGAGTGATGACTGATATGCAAATCAGTTTATGAAAGTTCTCAGTTATTTACATCAGAATTTCATCATACTTATTTTTTCTGAAAATTTCATATTCCAGGCTTTTACAGGGTTAAAAGAGTGTTAACTTGCCATCCTCAACCTGTTTTCTGTGTGTGTGTGTGTGTGTCTGTGTCTGTGTGTGTGTGTGGTTTACCATTATCTAGCGTGTCTTTGCACATCAGTTCATCAAACTCTTCCTCAGGCTGAAGTGCAAATATTCATTATGATTCACATAAACGGGTCCTCGGCGCTCCTCTGATGTCAGTCACGAGAGAAACATTATCTGGATTTCAGCCATGAACTCAAACTGTGGTTAAGAAATAATTAAAAGCCAAAACATACTCCCGTCATTCTCTCTTCCACAATAACCGTCACATTCAGTGATTATCCCTGAAGATTCAGATGTCAGCTTTATCTTCAGATGTCTGGATCTGCCCTTCAGGGATTCATGAAGTGTGTGTGTGTTCATGTCTGAGCGCTCGTGTCTCGCTCCAGCGCAGATGATTTCAGCGCTGCGTATGAACACACACATGAGCCTCAGTCTGTGTCTGCAAAAATATGATGCTCTGCCAAACCTTCTGGCAAACATTAGCAGCAAACAGTCCTTTTACCACAATTTCAGCCACAAAGAAGCAGTTTAAATAGTTTTCCTATGTAACATCCATATTAAATGCCAAACGAGTGCAAAAGTCAGCTTCCAGATGTAAAAAATCACATTTATTCTCTCCATAGTGACACTATTATTTTTCTAACAATAACAATCTTTAAGTCCGAACACTGAAGGTCACATTGATGATATTTGCGTTGGTAAAAGTCGATGTGATTTCAACAACTTTAATAAATTTAGTTTTTTGTTCAAATTTCATAGAGATTTAGTTGGGTAGTGTGTATATATATATATATAAAATAATTATAATGTCTAATTTATATAGTGCCTTAGATACTTATGTGTGTGTGTATGTTTATATATATATATATATATATATATATATATATACACATATATATATATATAAAGATATAGTGTGTGTGTACTTAATTTATTAATAAATAATAATAATAATGTTTATTTTATATAGAAACTTTCTGCCGACTCAAGGAGGCCTTGATGCACAATTATTTCACAAAGATTTTTTTATTTACTTATTTAATATACTAATATATATGTGTGTGTGTGTGTGTATATCTATATTTTTATATCTATATCTATAACTCGATATATATATATATATATATATATATGTTTATATAATGTGTGTGTATGTATATATATATATATATATATATATATATATGTTTATATAATGTGTGTGTATGTATGTATGTATGTATGTATGTATATATATATATATATATATATATATATATATATATATATATATATATATAGTGTGTGTGTGTCTGTGTGTACACTCATATATTATATAAAAAAACTTTTATGTTAGATGCGATTAATCATGATATATACTTCATAATTAAGATGTTAGAAATTGTATATTTTACTGTCTGTGAAGTGCACGGTATCTCAAGTTCATATGTTTAATTTCATTTTTATTAATGATTCGTCTGGAAGCTGGTTGTTTTGTTTCATGGCTTAAAACGTTTTGTGGGAGAATGTTTCTGAAGTTCATGTGGATAAAATGAATGTTTAGCCCATAAGCAGCTTTAATGATAATGTGAAGTCCTTCAGTGGAGCTCAAACCTTCTCAGTGTCGATTATATTCCTGTTTATTGAGACTCTGAACGGCTCAAGGCTGGAACTGTTGTGTTGATGTGTGTTTATTCTCTCTCTGGTCTCAGTTGTTCTCGCCGTGATCGCTGTGAACGAGCAGACGAACCCCAGAGATTCGCTTCTCGAGCGGATCAGTGTGTGGAGCTGACGGTCCAGCCCAACAACATCTCCGTCACCATGGCCGAAGTCCAGGTGTGTGTGAGCTGGAGTCGATGCTATACATGCGCAGCCACTTATATCCAGAGTTGGGGGAAGTTACTTTTACAATTATCTAATGCATTACAGTATTGTGTTACTCCCTGAAAAAGTTACTAACTGCATTACTCAGTGGCTTTTTATGAAAAGTAATGCATTACATTACTTTTGCGTTACTTTTTCTCACCTGGGTTGGGCTTGCTTGTTTTGTTTTTATTCGATTATAATAACATCAAAAAAAGTTATATTTTTGGCAAATGTAAAAACCCTTTCATACCAAAAGAGAAGTGAATAAGCCTCAGGCTGAAGGAAATGCATATTTACTCCTGTACAGTAGAGGGCGCCGCTCAAACAAACCTTTTAGCTGCTGTTATTCTGTTTTAAAGAACAATAGGATACAGGAGAAGGGGGTAATCCATCAGCCGGAAACTGAAGCCTCGCGGGGGCCCGGGGCCGCCATTGTAGCAGAACTTCACGTGCTGTTAGCATTCCATTGACTCCCATTCATTTTGGCGTTACTTTGAAAGCGATAACTTTAAATCGGAGGCATCCAAAGACTTCATTTGTCTATTATTTATTTCTAAAGAAACACGACAATGTATAAACGGCTCCATTACTTTGTATCTTACGTTATGGCCCCGTAGAAGCCGTTTTTGTTAAAAACAGGCTAACGATTGCGTCATAACCACGCGACTTTGTTGCGTCATAACCACGCGACTTTGTCGCACAATAGAGACATTACCGTATAGACAGGAGCAGAAGCTCGCAGGCAATAGTTTACTGTCTATGAGGCAATCGGGGGGACATAGAGGCATAAAGTCAAGGGAGAAGCCCATAGATAGAGAGTCCATAAAACCAACGGGACAAAATATTTCAACAACGTGTTTGAGGAATTAGGTGATTCAGATTTGTTTTGCCACAGCTACTAGATGTACAACTGTAAGATGATGTCTATGGTCAGACTGTCGTCACGCTCAGTTTGAGCCTGCGCAGTCGCTCAGCCATCAGACAGGAAGTGTAATAATCGGGCTTCAGTATTCTCTGTTGAAATCAATGGGGTCGCTGTGTCCATTTCTTTTACTGTCTATGATACAGGAGAAGGAAGTTCAACGCTTATTTCTAAATCTAATCTAAAGTAATTTTTGCTTATTAGTATGGTTGAATTAGATCATTGAAGGTCAGCAGAAAAGACATTGGTTAATAAAGTGAGATTAAATACATAAAGTATATTTGTGTAATTTAATAGTTAATTGTAAAAGTTTTGCGTAAAAATCTGCGATTGCATTTTACCGTCTTTATTCATTTTGAGGAATACTGGATGTTTTCGTGGAAGTGAGATGAGTAAAAGCATTTAGTCTATAGCTAAAATAACCATCATGTTTACACACAATATCTCAATTTATTCCTCTCAACATGTGGACAGGAGTCAATGCAGTCCTTCCAGAAAAACGCTGAATTTTTTGTGATTGTTGCGGGCAAAAATCCCTGATTATGCGGCACGTTTTCTTAAAAAATGCAATGGAATACGCGGATATTTATGCAATTTTATGCGATGAAATTGCGGGAACTTGCAAAAACAGTTTTATGAGAAAAAAAAAAGTGATTACCCAACACCCTGTTCTCACTAGGCTACGACCTTAATGTAAGGGTAATTTCTTATTACTTCCTATGATAAGCAAGCATACTACATCACAGAAAGTGCTGGGAATATTTAAGTTCTCATCTTTTTTTTATTTTTAGACCTTAATAAACACATGGTGTTTAACACAAACTTACAAAACTTAGAAAAATGATTTGTGGACTTCATCATGGCTTATTCGCGGGGTTTGCAGCTTTTCGATGATGTTCACGTCGCGTAATTGCGTCACTTCATAACGTTCCCATGGCAACAGGGGGAAATGGATGCTCTTGTGTGAAGCAAACGCAACATCTTTCAACTTTCTGCTAAGATATATGTGTCTTTTTTGCAACGAAAATGCGGGGATTATGAAATCATGCAAGCCCCACATATTTTGAGCGGAAATCAGCAATTTATGCGGCGAAAGTGCGGCGGATTTGAAAAAATGCGGCCCCCGCATGAATATGCGGACTTTGGCTGATTATGCACTAAATCATGCGATCGCATAATCGTGTTTTTCTGGAGGGTCTGTCAATCAGTCAATAAATGTGAAAAAGTAACTAGCGCTACTTATTTGAAAAAGTAACTTAGATATTTTGTTGTAACTTGAAAAAGTAATGCGTTTACTAGTTACTTGAAAAAGTAA
>NW_027508887.1:755000-767500 GCF_051911475.1 Siphateles boraxobius | reverse complement strand
TTCCCAAACACCCTCGAAGTGCTCGACCAATCACAACACACTGTCAGTGTCACATGATCCTTCCATTATAATAGGCTAATTAAGTGATTTTATTTACCTTCCAAAGCCAAGTTTGATTCCTCACATGTTTTTTTTTTTGCACTTTACTTTGCACACGCATTTGTGTCTTCTGCACTTTGTTGTAGTTTGTAGTTTGATACTGATTGTTTTGAGCAGAACGTTTGTTCATCATTTGACTAAAAGTAAAAGCAAGGATATATCAGCGGAGCCTTTGAGTCGGAAAAGATTTGAATCGGTGCGGCAGAAAGAGCCTGCGCTTTATTTTTAACGCATGATTTGCTTTTACAGTGTCTGTTCCTTCACTTTTCCTGTCACGTAGGAGTCTTTCCTATCTCCCGACCTCTTTTCTTGGGAGTGAGCGAACAACTAGACGACAAGTGACACCTGGTTTAAGTGGAGATGATAGAAGTGAACATTCATGAGTATTATCACATACATGAAGTGAAACACGGCAGTCGTCATGACTACAGCACTGATTACATTCCAGAGAGACCTTGAAAACAGGTCACATGGCCTTTGATGTCACCCCTGACCCCATTACCCACAATTCTCTGCTCCAGTCCTGTCTTTTTCGTCTTTGTTCGCCCATTTTCGTTCCTTTCTTCTCTGCTTTCTTCTTGGTTCATATCCGCCACCCTGTTTTACCCCCCCCCCCCCCCCTCTCTCTCTCTCTCTCTTTCTTTCTCTCTCTCTCTCTCTCTCTCTTTCTTTCTCTCTCTCTCTCTCTCTCTCGCTCTCTCTCTTTCTATGTAATATTCATCGCTGCGATGCATTGGGCAGCTGAAGTACAGATCTAATCCACTTTGAATAATTAAACCAGAGGAGGAGAAGAGAGAGAGAGAGAAGGAGGTGCAGAAAATGACTTTATCAGACTGATTACTTCCTGTCTTGTCTTCCTCTCACTCTCTTTGTTCTTGGCGGCCAGCACACATTCTCTCACGCTTTCCCCTCCCTCCATCGCTTTCATATTCATATGCACACTTCTTATTTTTAGCGTGTTGTCTCCCCTTCATCCGGTGAGCTGCTGTCTACCTAGACTGTATTTTTAGGGCTTGTTGGTGCTCCGGATGCGGAGACGGTTCCAGGAGATATGCAGCAGGGTTGTGCTGTCTTGTAAGATAACTCGTTTTGTCACATTGTATCCTTCACAAAAAAGATTGTCCCAGAATGCATTGTGGTGAATCATGAATCACGCTGCATTCAAGTGCGAATGGTCATATTTATGAGGTGTGCACTCAGTAAACGCCAAATCATCTGTCGGGATTTGGAGTTGAACAAAATCTGTGTCAGGTGAATCATGGCTCATGGAAAGTCTTTGGTACCAGTGTTATTTTAGTGGTATTAATATACTATTATAGTATTTATTAATATTTTAAATTAGCTTGTATTTTTATATTTTAAATTTTCAGTAAAATTTTGTTAGTTTTAATCTTTTTTGGTCTATTTGTCATTTTGATCAGTATTAGGGGTTTTTTGTATTTCTATTTATTATAATAAAATATTTTAGTTTTATTATTAATATTTTAAATTAGCTTGTATTTTTATGTTTTCAATTTTCATTTTATTTTAAATTTTAGTCATTTTGCTTGTGCATTTGTCATTTTTGTTAGTATTAGTTTTTTAATTTTTCTATTTAGTTACATTTTTATTTAAGTTTTAGTCTTATTTATGAATATTCTAAATAAGCTTGTATTTTTATATTTCTATCACAGTTTAGGTGTTAATTAATTTTTATTTGAGTTTTAGAAATTGTTTTATTTCCATTAGTTGCCAAGGTAGTATTTCAAAAAAAAAAAAAATATTAAAAAAGATATGTTCTTTAAGTATAAGTTTTCGATCTAATATTTATATTGTATTTTATTTCAGATTTTTTCTGTACTAATGATTTTTAATAGCCTTAATTTTAGTTAACATTAACAAAATTGATTGGTATTGATGAAATGAATAAGTTGTAATTGTGCATTTCGATGTTATTCAAGTACTTTATACTGTTGTTGAAGAATAGCTATAAATTTGACAGAAAATACTACTAATTCGTTTGAATTATGCTACGATAGGCCTGTGCAACACGACTGTTCCAGTGCAAGAATAATAAAATACTCAAAGCGATAGTTACACACCGAATGCTCTCCCTTTGCTGTTGAAAAAGCACTGGAAAGCTTATTGTGTCTGTTAATTATTGAAAAAGAGAGAGTGCTGATTGCATCTCGCATTTTCACTGACCAAACTCACATTTCCAAGTTTGTAAGCAGGAACTTCCCAAGGGATCCTGAAGGCAGCAAAATTCATCCCAGATTAGCAGACAGAGCCTAGAGAAATGCTGTTTAATATCAAAAAGTAATTTCATTTTTCCCAGTGTATGTGCGCGGCGCTTTAGATGATCAAGTTATTAGTTGAGTAACATGCTAACGACAGACGTGTTTATAGCCTCATGTTCTTCATGCGTGTTCAGGATGTACGAGCGATAGGATGCTGTCGTAGGACCGGCATCATAGAGAGTGTGTAGATTAATTTTACCTTTATTTAACCATTAGAAAAACTCACTGAGATTTAAAAATCTCTTTTCCAAGAGCGTCCAAGACAGGCAGCAGCACAATTAACAAGGTTACAGACATAAAAACATATAACATGAACATAAAACATATAACAATGTATGCTGATTTATCACAAATGATAAACAGCAACAAGGATGGTCCGAGTGATCAGTCATAACATCTACAGCCAGTTTGTGTAGCCTCCACAATCATACAGGAGAGCTCTGACATCTAAACGACGTTTGCTTTCCATTCAATTTAACACAGAAATATTGAAATGAGGCCATTTAATTTAAATAAATTGATTTTAAACATTTAAATTAGTTCAGCACACTGACTTGAGAATGATCAGTGTGTTTCTGATGGCTTTCTTGAAGTCGTATTACGGCTCATTTTCCTTTTATTGCGGGAGGCTGTTGTGAAAGTGGATTTTATGGAGCTTGAGCTTCGGGCCGCTGGAAAGATGGGAGTGTGTGGTGTTGCTCTGCCCTGCTTACTGGAACAAATATTAATGTTTTACAGTGGGAGATATGATAATTAAGGAGCAGATATGGCATTATTAAAGGAAAACCAATTATCTTTGAACAGCTTTTGCTGCTGTATTAATAATTGTGTTTGCGTGTACAAAACTGTTCAAAAGTTTGAGATTGTTTAATGTTTTCAGAGAAGTTTGTCTGCTCACCAAGGCTGCGTTTATTTAATCAGAAATACAGTAAAAACAGTAATATTGTGAAATATTACAAATTAAAGTAATTGTTTCTATGTGAATATATAGTAAAGTGTAATTTATTCCTGTGATCAAAGCTGAATTTTCAGCATCATTACTCCAGTCTTCAGTGTCACATGATCCTTCAGAAATCAGTATAATATGAGGATTTGATGCTCAAGAAACATTTATGATTATTATCAATTCAGTTGCGCTGGTGAGAAAATGTACTGGCCATAAATATTTTTCGTGAAATTCACAATTCCCTATTTTAAATTTCAAGACCACAGCTAAAACTACTAGGCTAACTAATATAAATTGTGTGGTTAACGTTAAAAACACAGACCGCAGCAGGAATATGAGGCTACTGTCACTTTAAGAGAAAATGCACAGATCTAATTTACTGATACACATGAGTTTACTTTCTCAACTGTTTATGTTCAGTTAAACGACTGTTTATTAGTATACTCACTGTTTTTTGACATCATTTTGTGTGTATTTGTCCACTCAAGTGCAAGACGACGTGAAAGAGCTCAGTTTAGTATTTCTTCCCACACGAAATGAGCTCCTTTCTATGGAAGCTTGTTTCCACCACAAAATGAAAAATAAAAAAGGTAATTGCGACTTTTTATTTAGAATTGTGAGATATAAAGTCGCAATTGCGTGTTATAAAGTCAGAATTGTGATATAAAGTCGCAATTGCATGTTATAAAGTCAGAATTGCCTGTTATAAACTATTCTGACGGGAAAAAAGTCATTTTTTCCCCCCCCCCATAGAATTGGACTTTATATCTCGCAATTGCGACTTTATATCTCACAATTCTGACTTTATAACACGCAATTGCGAATTTATCTCACAATTCTGACTTTATAACACGCAATTGCGAATTTATCTCACAATTCTGACTTTATAACACGCAATTGCGAATTTATCTCACAATTCTGACTTTATAACACGCAATTGCGAATTTATCTCACAATTCTGACTTTATATCTCGCAATTGCGACTTTATCTCACAATTCTGATTTGAAACGCAATTGCGACTTTATATCTCACAATTCTGACTTTATAACACGCAATTGCAACTTTATATCTCACAATTCTGACTTTATATCTCGCAATTCTGACGTTATAACACGCAATTGCGACTTTATTTCACGCAATTCTGAGAAATTCTCAAAAAAAGTCAGAATTGTGAGATAAAAAGTCACAATAATTATTGTTATTTATTTATTTAGTGGCGGAAACAAGCTTACATACCTTTTGCATATTCTTGTGCTTGAATATTTAAATTGTCAAGGCTTAATCTTTCGTGACGATGCAGCGCTGGGCCGTCAACTGTCCCGAGCGACGTTTCTACACATTCATGCATTGTAAGACTTCATAATAATGTTATCTGGTCAACTGGCGAGTGACACATTTTCATATACTTGCCAACGGCAATTTTTGGCACATGGCGATTGTTAATTTTAGGCCCTGATTATGAATGTTGCTATTGATCAATTTAGTGCATCCTTACTGAATACAAATATTAATTTATTTCAAAACAAAACCTTACTTATCTCTAACATTTGAAAGTAACACCTGAAACATCTGAAAGTCATTGGATAATTCGAGCTCAAGGTTTGCTTTCTGAATAAAATATGTAGCCCTGTAAAAAAGATTTTCTTACTGTGTTTTTGTCTCGTTTCCAGTCCAAACATCAAAAAAATCTTAAATAAAGATGGATTTAATAAAGTAGTAAAATGCCATAAGATATTATGTTTTGTTTTCTAGGGAAATAAATCAAAATTAATTGAGTTTTTGCTTAAAAAAAGCAAAATAATCTGCCATAGGGATAAGAAAAATAACATTAATTCAAACAGAAACTAGATAATTTTTCTTACCTCATTGCCAGATAATTTTGCTTGTTTTAAGCAAAAACTCACTTCATTTAGATTTTTTCCCCCAGAAAACAAGACATAATACCTAATAAAATTTTACTCATCTAGTAAATGCTTCTTTATTTTAGAATTTTTAGATATTCGGACTGGAAACGAGACAAAAAATACTGAGTACGAATTTTTTTTTGCAGTGTACATTTCCTGAAACATCTGAAAGTCCCTGGATATTTCCAGCTCAAGGTTTGCTTTCTGCAGAAGCCCTTCAAACATATTTTGGGTTTCTACGATTTCTGTTGAACAAAAAACATCCTTCCTGCGCCTTAAACTTCTCGTTCCTCATTTCCATGTGTGCGGCGGCTGAAATCACACTCGAGTGGGTGGCGGACTGTCTGTGGTCACTCTTTATGCTAAATAAGCAGCGCTGTTACCAGAAATACCGTCAGCTTGCGGATGAATCCGGTAACATCAGGAGATATCCTCTGGTTTGAGGAGGGATCTCGTCACCTGGAGGATCCAGTGATTTCCTGCTTTAGTTTTATCCTCTTCATCTCAGTGAGACTCATAAGTGCTCGTGAAGCATTAAAAGCTTCATTTATCAGAGAGAGCTTATGAGATCTTCCTCTCCCAGATTCACATCTGTAACACAGTCTTCATGCTGTCTATCCATAACTAGAGCGTTTCTCTGTCTGTGGAGTGTCTTCTGTCCTCGCGTTTCTATTCATGTGCTTGTTGACGTGCAGCATTACTGATCATCATCATCACATGCTGTATATAAAATACTGTTCAAAAGTTTGAGGTCAGTATGATTTCAACTTTAACTTTTATACAGTAAGGACGCATTAAATTGATCCGTAAAGTGAATGTTAGAATTAACAAAAAAATGTAAGTATCACGGTTTCCACTAAAATATTAAACCGTTTTCAACACTGACAATAATCATAAATGTTTCTTGAGCATAAAATCATCATATTATACTGATTTCTGAAGGATCATGTGACACTGAAGACTGGAGGAATGATGCTGGAAATTCAGCTTTGATCACAGGAATAAATTACATTTTAAAATATATTCATATAGAAAACAGTTTTTCAAATTCTAAAAATATTATTTTTTTTACTATATTTTTCAGCCTTGCTGAGCAGAAGTGACTCAACATTAGATGTTTTGAACAGAAGTTGTGTGGGACTTGCCTGATTTGACTCAAGTGTCCACACACACACACACACACACACACAGAGCAGTGAGGTATTCTGGGACGTTCTCCAGATAAGCGTCCAGCTTGTTTCTCCTCCAGGTCTTTGCGTGACGTTCCTCCATATGTTTCCCATCAGGCTTGTTTAACCACATGTCAAACACGTCCTCTGGTCTGTCTGACTGATGCTTCGATGTCCTTCCTGTGTTTTGTTGTTTTAATAAGAATGATTTCCTTGTTTGAGTCAGTGGATAATAACAGATTTCCGTCTATCTTTTACAGGATTGTCCTCAGATTCTGGCGTCCACACAGATCTTCGTCCCCGTCGGCGTCCCGAAGCCGATCACGCTGTCGGCCCGAAACCTTCCTCAGCCGCAGTCGGGTCAGAGGAACTACGAGTGTGTGTTCCACATCCAGGGCGAAACACACAGTGTGACGGCGCTGCGCTTCAACAGCTCCAGCATCCAGTGCCAGAAAACCACTGTGAGTCGAGTCAAATTTATTTATACAGCGCTTTACAATACAGACTGTTTCAAAGCAGCGTTACTGAGATGAGATAAGAAAATAATACAACAAAGTTCGTTTCTAGAAGAAAAAAGCATCACAGTCCAGCTTAAGCAAGTTCAGTGATGGTTCATTTTGTTGTAAAAAAAAAAAAAAAGAAATTATTCATTTAGTTAATTAGTCACACACACCGTCTCACGTCACACTGATAGACGCTTTAAAGGATTCCTGCATATTGTGACACAATCATTAAAAAGTTTGGGGTTGGTCAGCAAGACAGAATGTCTTAAATTGATCATAAGTGACAGTAAAGACACATTTATAATGTTACAAAAGATTCTATTTCAAATAAATGCTGTTCTTTTGAACTTTCTATTCATAAAAAAATCATGAAAAATAAAATATATCATGGTTTCCACAAAAATATGAAGCAGCAAAATTGTTCTGACTATTGATAATAAGGAGAAATGTTTCATGAGCATAAAATCATCATATTATACTAATTTCTGAAGGATCATGTGACACTGAAGACTGGAGTAATGATGCTGAAAATTCAGCTTTGATCACAGGAATAAATTACACTTTATTATATAATCACATAGAAAACAGCTGTTTTAATCTGTAATAATATTTCACAATATTACTGTATTTTTTATCAAATAAATGCATCCTCTTTCAGAAACGGTCGACTACAGCGCCTCGTGTTTCAGTTCTGAGAATGCAGCGTGAACTTGCGTTGTTACTTGTGGTCCAAAAACATTTCGGAAGTCATGTGATGTGAAATTGAGCTTGCTTGAGTGAGTGTTTGCACAGAGTAACTCGCAGTGAAAGCCTCATGCTCATCGCTGTATGCTGATATAATCTTCACATTAATATCAGACGTGCTGCATTGACTGAAGCCTTGATGGACGGATCAAGGATCTGAGCTCCTGTCACATGATCATATCAGACACATACACGTGTACATACAGACACACACACCAGAGCTGAAAGAGACTGTGTGTGTGTGTGTGTGTGTGTGTGTGTGTGTGTGTGTGTGTGTGTGTGTGTGTGTGTGTGTGTGCGTGTGTGCGTGTGTGTGTGAGAGAGACCGAGAGAGTGTGTGTGAGAGACAGAGAGAAAGAGACTGAGTGTGTGTGTGTGAGAGAGAGAAAGAGACTGTGTGAGAGAGAGAGAGAAAGAGACTGTGTGTGTGTGTGTGTGTGTGTGTGTGTGTGTGTGTGTGTGTGTGTGTGTGTGTGTGTGTGTGTGTGTGTGTGTGTGTGTGTGTGTGTGTGTGTGTGTGTGTGTGTGCGTGCGTGCGTGTGTGTGTGCGTGTGTGTGTGCGTGTGTGTGTGAGAGAGACCGAGAGAGTGTGTGTGAGAGACAGAGAGAAAGAGACTGAGTGTGTGTGTGTGAGAGAGAGAAAGAGACTGTGTGTGAGAGAGAGAGAGAAAGAGACTGTGTGTGTGTGTGTGTGTGTGTGAGAGAGAGAGAAAGAGACCGAGAGAGAGTGTGTGTGAGAGACAGAGAGAAAGAGACTGAGTGTGTGCGTGCGTGCGTGTGTTTGTGTTAGAGAGAGAGAGAAAGAGACTGTGTGTGTGTGTGTGTGAGAGAGAGAGAAAGAGACCGAGAGAGAGTGTGTGAGAGAGAGAGAAAGAGACCGTGTGTGTGAGAGAGAGAGAGAGTGTGAGAGAGATGGAGAGTGTGTGTGTGTGTGAGAGAGAGAGAGAGACCGAGAGAGAGTGTGTGTGTGAGAGAGACAGAGAGAAAGAGACTGAGTGTGTGTGTGTGTGTGTTCTGGTCACTTATCCAGAGTAGAAAGATAAAAGTGAATGTGTGTTATTCTTACACACACACTGTTGCAAACATACTTAATAACCGGTGCATTGCTGTAATAAAGAGAACGGCGTATGAGAACAGTGTTTATATCCACACACTCCCAGTGTCGTCGTGTTGAGCACAGATGGTGAAGACTCGCTGGAAGCAGAAACTTCTCTGGCGGAGTTTGAGCGTTACAAACGGGTGTGTGTTTCTGGACACGAGCTCCTCTTGTTGTCTGGGTTTGGCTGTGTGTTTGTCTCTGGACGATTCGGGTGTATTGTGTTATTGTGGTTTCCGTCTGATGGCTCTTCTTGCACCCTAGTGGTCAGAACCGACCCAAAAACTGCATCACACACACACACACGCTCAGAAATGTGATTGTGAGCTGGCGCTCGGTTGCATGGGAAAACCACAGCAGGAAGGGAGAGAAGCTCATGGGAAAATGTGTTTTGAAGGGCTGTCAAGCTAGATAATTACACATTTATACCTGAGCTGAGTGTATACACTCCTCTGCTCACCAGGACTGCGTTTATTTAATCAAAAATACAGTAAAAATAGTGAAATATTATTGCAATGCAATATAACCATTTTGTAATTTATTCCTGTGATCAAAGTTGAATTTCCAGCATCATTACTCCAGTCTTCAGTGTCACATGATCCTTCAGAAATCATGTCTTTAGTGTCACTTTTGATCACTTTTATGTGTCCTTGCTGAATAGTTGCTGGCTGTGTATGTGTGTATACATTTTTTTATGAAGACTGCAAGACTGACGTACAGTATCAGCACAGACTCTCATTGTGTTTAATTCATCTTCCTTTATGAAGCTCTATCAGTCTGTCAGAAAACAGGCTGAACGGAGAATAGAAACTAATAGAGCGGCTCTCGTACAGCTGATGACGGCGGCAGGTGTGTGTGTGTGTGTGTGAGAGAGTGTGTGTGAGGTGCAGCAGTTCTGATGAGAACCAATTAGAGGAGACACCGATAAAAAATGATGATTAATTACAGTGTGAGCGTCACTGCAGTAATGGATACTACGGTAAAGAAAAATGAAGCAGGAGAGGAAGAGGAGAGATAGAGACGGTAGCCGGGGGCGTTCAAGAGCAGAAGAGGCTTTTAGAAACTCACTGCATCTGATCCAGTGTGTGTGTGTGTGTGTGTGTGTGTGTGTGTGTGTGTGTGTGTGTGTGTGTGTGTGTGTGTGTGTGTGTGTGTGTGTGTGTGTGTGTGTGTGTGTGTGTGTGTGTCGGGACAGCAGATATAGACCTGGTTTAAATTATTAATCACTCAGGAGAAATAAAGTTTACGATTGAAAAAAGAGGGTTGTAATGGTAGTTATTGTATGAATATGAATCAGAATGATGTATTCTTCTTTCACTCTTAAGTGACATATGGATGACAAAACAATAAGCCACAAGCGGAGGAAACAGAAATATGAGTATTTGCAACATGTAATGAACCACACTATTTATTCTATACTCATCTCTGTTGCTGTTTTATGCATCTATATCTTTGAATAAGCAAATCAAATCCATCGAACATGAAAGTATTATGCAATCATTAAGACATGTCTCCTTTATATAGAACATTTCTGGCTTTATAATTAAGTTTAGAACCCTGGGATTGTTTATAGAAGCGTACATTAGCGTGGGGGGATTGAGACGTGCGAGGGCCAATCAGATGAACACTTCTTGTGGACAGAGAACACACACAACATGTATTGCTTTTGTCTGTAATGCATGCATTTTTGCATTTATTTATGCATTTATAATATTTGTGCATGCATTAATGCATTTATTTATTTACTCATTCATTTATGCATTTACACTTACAGTATTTTTGCATACATTAATGCATTCATTTATGCACTTACAGTATTTATTTATGCACTAACAATATTTGTGCATGCATTAAAGCATTTATTTATTTATGCACTTACAATATTTGTGCATGCATTAATGCATTTATTTATTTATGCACTTACAGTATTTATTTATGCACTAACAATATTTGTGCATGCATTAAAGCATTTATTTATTTATGCACTTACAATATTTGTGCATGCATTAAAGCATTTATTTATTTATGCACTTACAGTATTTATTTATGCACTAACAATATTTGTGCATGCATTAAAGCATTTATTTATTTATGCACTTACAATATTTGTGCATGCATTAAAGCATTTATTTATTTATGCACTTACAGTATTTATTTATGCACTAACAATATTTGTGCATGCATTAATGCATTTATTTATTTATGCACTTACAGTATTTATTTATGCACAAACAATATTTGTGCATGGATTATTTAATGTTTAATTGAGTTTTCACTTCTGGTATTTATAGTTGTGGTAGTTTTGGTTAACAGTAATAATGTTGGTGAGACGAGGGAATAGGAGGCACATGTTCTGCTGTTTTCTCTTTATATAGAACACGTATTTTAGTAAAGGAAATGAAACTCTTTGCAGTGATTATCGTCAGATAGAGACCGCTCACACACACTGTCCTCTTCAGCCTCGCTGCGTCATTTCTCCTTTATTTAATTATGCGAGCGCTGGTCTTCCCACGCCGGTGAGAGGTTAACCGGCTGCTCAAACGTGTCCGTCTCTCGCCAGATGAATCGATCTCACGTCTGCAGCCTGTGGCGTGAATACATTACCATAACATACTGTACATGTAAGACAGACCAGAGCTCTTGTTCTGACCATAAATCATCTTTCATTTCTGAACTAATGAGAGACCAAATCATTAGTGCTTAGTTAATTATCCGTGGCTCACGGGTGCAAATGGAAATAATGAATGACAGTGTGCACTGAGACAGGTATCACTGCTTATATGTGCGGTTAGTGATTAGATACCTCTGGTGTGTGTGTGTGTGCGTGTGTGTGTGTCTAGCTTTGCTTTCTAACAACTGAATGCAGGCCTGCTCTCAAAATAACCAATTATCTGAGCACGACTGGTACCGAATCCCTCTCGTTATGAAGCATTGCATTTATTTATTTCTCTGTAGTGCTCCTTCATTAATCTCTATTCAGTGCTTCATGGTGTGTGTGTGTGTGTGTGTGCGTGCGTTTCCTAAATCACCGTCACCTCTAGTCTCTCATCAATGAGGGAGGACGGCGTGACTACAAACATTTTCTAATATATTTAATAATTTATTAATGGTTTTAAATATATGTAAATCTAATAAAGTGTAACAATGTGACATGAAAGTGTATATTTTGATTAATGTTAGAGGAACACAATTCTGGATAAACTGAGAATCACGATTATTATGTTTAAAATTGAGATCATGATTCTGAACAGACAATTAAACTAAATAACTTAATTTACTAGAGGTTCTGATAAACGTTAATTGCTGCACTCTATTTAAAATGTTTAATTAATCTGAATGAATTATTTTTTAAAATCGTGTTGAGTGAATGATTCAATGACTCACTGAAAGACTTCACTTGTTTCATTAATGTATGAATCAGCGTTTTTGAACGAATCTCTTGAATGAATGATTCAATAACAAATACATTTTTTAACAGTCACAATCTTTAGTTGAAACATCAAGTTACTTTTAAAAGGTAATTCGCTCTACTTTGATCGCTAGTATAGACATGTTTTTATCCGAACTATTAATCTCAGTACTTTTATCTCAGTACTTCTGGGATAATATAAATACTTTTAACACAGGAATAATGATTCTGTGTGGTTGAAAATATTGTTTGTGGAGCAGTTTTATACTTCTACATGACACGGCTCTCTCTCGCTCCGCGGCAACAGCACATCCGAATCTTCCGTGTGATTTTGTCAAAGGTTTAATAGA
>NW_027508887.1:707500-752500 GCF_051911475.1 Siphateles boraxobius | reverse complement strand
TAAATTAAGTGTTTCAGAGCATCTTTTGCTGGTTTGAGCAAGTGTGCTTTCACAGTTTAACAGAGCAGGAAAAGTAGGTGCAATATTGTAATAAATTATTCATTTGCTGCTCATTTGTGATTAATGCTGGTATAACTCAATTGACATTTTACTCTTATTTATTTATTTACTTGTTTATTTTTTTATTTTAATATTATTTTATTTAGCCTATCTATTTAATCGAATATTTTTTTTTTACTTTTTGTTTATTTACTTATTTGTTTTCTTATTTTAGCATATTTGTAATTATTTTATCTTAATTTTAATCTAATATGTATTTTTTTGCTTATTTTTTATTTAATATTATTTTATTTATATATTTATTTATTTTAATATTATTTATTCATTTTCTTATTTTAGTATAATTTTAATTAATTTATATATTTGTTTATTTTAATCTAATATTTATTTATTTTATTGTTTACTTTTTTAATATAACTGTGTGTATCTTTATTTATTTTAATAAAATATTGTTTAAATTGATCTTATAATTTTTTATTTACTTTCTTATTTTTAATTAATTAATTAATACATTTATTTATTATTTTAATCTAATATTTATTAATTTGATCAATATTCAATTATCAAGTTTTTTATTTTAATCTTATTATTTATTTTCAATGAATTAATACTTAATTATACTATATTTTTTTCATTCTAATTTAATAATTATTTATTTTAATGTGATTTTTTTTATTTTGTTATTTACTTGTTTACTTATTTGCACATTTTAATCTAGTGTTTGTTTGAATCAAATTATTATTTTTTTGCATTCTTATACTGATTTTCTGTGAACATGTTCCCGTATATCATCCTGAAGCTTTGAGTTGTGTCTTTCTGCACGGGTTTGAAAGCTGTGATCTTGAGATGACGTGTGTGTGTGTGTGTTAGGGCTGTGAACCTACACTGGTCTCACGGTTCGGTTCGGTTACGATTATCATGTCATCGATTCAGTTCAATTCGGTATCACGATGCATTTCGATGCACCGGATCCTCAATTTTAAAATTTACTTTAAAAGTGATCCGTGCGTGTGTGTTCGTCTGTTCGGGAAGTCGCAGTGACAGAAACAGTGACATTCCAGTTCGAATTTCAAAGGCCTGTTTATGCCATTAAGAAAAGAAAATTTTATCAAATCAATTTTGTTTTAAAGAAATGTTTATTTAAAAGCAGCGCTCGTTCATCAGTGTATATGTCACCACTAGAGGCGCGCGCATCAACCGTCGAGAGTTCACTGTTGAAGATGACGATCATTTATAATCACCCGTAACAACACAGAATAATTGTAATTTCACCATCGGCTGGCAGCGAATACTTAAATCAGAGAACAATATTGAGGCGGGTGGATTATTTGTTTTGGCTGCGGATTCGGGTGACGTTGAAGCTCATTCTCTTACTCTAAAGCAGTCCGGCTCTGCCAGGCGTAACAGCTCGGGGTGAACACGGCTAACATGTTTTATTAAGTTAATATAGCTATTACCTCCTGCCTATTCTATTTGTGTGTGACATGAGCGCACACAGCGCGTGTCTTCTCCAGGTCGTGCTTACCAGGTTGTTCATAAAAGCCGAAATGTGTCCAGATGTAGGCTTTTAAAGTAGCTGGAGCATTTTTAATTATGCGCACACATCTCGCCTCCCTCTGCCAGTGTATGGTATCACGACAAAGCACACACGTGACAAATGACGTCAGAAAAGCGTCAGTACATTATAACCGGTTATGGTCTATTACTGAAACGATAACCGAATCGTCCTCGTCTGCATCGCGATGCATCGTAGAAACGATTAATTTCGACACCCCTAGTGTGTGTGTGTGTGTGTGTGTGTGTGTGTGTGTGTGTGTGTGTGTGTGTTTTTGGTAGTCTAGGACATGTGGACAGGTTATGTGTCAGGGGTTTGCAAATTGCTGGACTGAGTAAAAAGATTTCTAAGCAAACAGCCAAACACTGTTCTGTGTCAGCAATCATAGGCAGTCTGCATGTCTGGAGAAGGCGATGTCACCTCTATCCATAGTCTATCTATTTATTTATATATTCATGTGGCTGTGACTTTTGTCAATGTGTGTATTGTCAGGTGAAACATAACAGGCTCTTTGTGAATATTTGGATGCTGTGTTGTTTTAATCAGTATTGGTCATTCCAAATAAAATAATCAATGTGTATGTGTGTGTGTGTGTGTGTGTGTCTTCCCTCTGCAGCGCACCTCTACAAGTGTTTCGCTCTGAGAGAGAGCTGTGGTCTGTGTCTGAAGGCCGAGCCGAGCTTCGAGTGCGGCTGGTGTGTTCAGGACCGGAAGTGTTCCCTGCGACAGGAATGTGCTCAGCCGGAAAACACATGGATGCACGCCAGCGCCGGGAACAGCCGCTGCACACACCCGCGCATCACCAAGGTCAGTTACAGAACAACCAACCAGGCGTGAGGCCGTTTCATATTTGTGTGCAATTTCGTATTTTCCAACATGAGAAGGATGACCGTGAATTGCGTAAATCTTTCAATTTTCAAATGCATTTAAAACACCCGAGTCAACATTTGAAGTGGATCAAAAACTTCAACAAAGTTGTCCTAAGACAAGAACGGGTATTGTTCAAAATTCATCTATAACTTTGATGAAAGGTACTGTACCATTATATGCTGCTCCATTTTTGTCTTACTTTCTCTGCTTTCAAACTTTAGATCATTAAAGCATTACAAATTGTAAGAAGACTTGATTATTAATCTGTCATCAGCAGTTTTATGGTCTCCCTGCGGTTTCCAATAAAATAAAAGCTTTGTTTTAATGTTTGAAAGCAAAGAAAGTATTAAATGCTAGTATTATAAATTAACTGTTATTCTCTAAATAAAAGTTATATTATTGTTATTATTAATCATTAATTAAACACATTTTTAGTACAATAGCATTGCAAAAATAATAATAGTAAATAATAATTGCTTTTTTTAAGTTTAAGTTTTTGTTTTATGAATGTAAATAAAAATATTATTTTGTTCAATTATAACAATAATTATTATTGTTAATGGTTTTTTAAATGTTATTGTTCAAAATATTTTATTTACATTTAAAAAATAAAAATCAATGTTGTTATTATTATTATATTATCATTTAAATAAAAGTATTATTATTGAGTAATTATACATTTTTAATTTACATAACCATAGTATTACTGCAATAATAATGTTTACTGATTTGAAAACTATTTTTAATTTGTAAATGTAAATAAAATATTGTTTTAATTAATAAAAACAATCAAAATAATATTTTTTTTATTATTATAATTATTATTCAAAACAATATTATTTACATAAAAAATACAAAAAACATTATAAACTATTGCAGTATTAGTATTATTTTTCTATTTAGATAAACATTCTTCTTGTTGTCATTAGCCGATCACATGCCCGTCGAACCCTTGATGATATGACACCGGTGATGTTACAGGAGCTGATGAGGGACAGTTGTCTTCCTTCTTTCTGCAGTCCAGGGACCGGTTTCACAAAGATAGACTTTGACTGTGGCTTAGATATAGTAGATAGTCAGACTTCAGATCGACATCTAAATCAGACTGTTGCACAAAGCACTCAAGACTCTGACTATCTTAAGTAGGACCACACTGCAATGCATTCTGGGTAAAATAAGACACTTTTCAAAACAAAAAAAACATGGCGGATCGAGTAAGCGCATTCATCCGCTTTTACGGTGCAGTTTACCCCAGCGGAAAACGTGTTTGCTGGAGGAGTATTACAGTTACAAGGACATTTGACTTTAAGGCGAGACACGGTAGGCAAAAACATCGTTTTTTTTTTTCACTGGTCAATTTTGAGATTTTAGGATATTTGTCTTCAATAACATGTCTTCTTTCAGACTTGTGGTGAAAAAAAGTCAGAAATACACATTTAGGTCTTTATTTTACTACACTTTGCCTGTTTGCGTCTGTAGATTTCTCATAAACTCATCAAAAGTTGTCGTTATAAATCATCCTTCTGCTCCGCGATCGCGATCTGCACTCTGTCATCACACACACCGTTAGAAAGCTTGCTCTCTCCTGTACAATACTGCCGGATCCAAATATGGTAATTTCCTTTTTATCACCAACCAATCGTGAAAGTAAAAGGGGGGATTTTACTCTAAATGCGCGATCTCATTGGCTGATGCTAATTCTTTAAAGCCCGTTTTCTCAAAATTACTTTTCTCTCTCACTCCAAGTCCGAAATCTCCACGTCAGTAGCACCTATATACACCAAACTTTCCAGTCTTGTACCTAGTTATATTATGAAGACATTTACAGAGGGATTTGTAAATATATTATTCTTAGCCTGATTTACATAACATTTTATTCCAAAAAACATGTCGAAAATCATTTTTTTAAGGCTATTGGCAGTATATTCTTATTTACAGGATAACAAAAGTAGATATCCATAAATCCCTCTGTAATTTTTTCCCCATCTAATATGTGAACACAATGAAAAAATAATTTTGAACCTGGCTTTATCCAATACTCAGATTTCGTTTTTTAAAATATATGCAGATTTGCGCATATTTAATTAGATAATGTCTAATTTGCATATTTAAACATTAAATTACAGAAAACTTGTAATACATTTTTTTCTCATCTTAATGTAGGTAATCAACTGGCAAAGTTTCATGGTGATATCTGCTAGTTAAAAAAAATACCCTATTCACCTGTAGTGTCTCGCCTTAATGTAGTAACAAGAAGAAATGTTTAATTTGTTAGAAGATTGCTACGACAGTTACCAGCGTTAATCCGCCCGTTGAGCGGAGCGTTAAAGACGTACAGAAAAGATAGAAAAACATGGTACAAGATGCCAAAAAATTAATATTTAAGAGGAAATATCCTAAAACCCTTTCCCTCCTCATAGCTCTCTCCATAACGCCGTCAGCAAACCACAAATTATGAGCACTTTCCCTTTTCTTTTGGCTGTTTGTACTGTAACTGGTTGTTACTGCTAGTTGCCAAGGCAACAGTGTTAGACCTGAGTTAGCCTGGGTTGAGGTGTCTAATTTTTTTGGTCTAAATTAAGTCAAGTCTTTATTTTTGTCTAACTTGCATTAGACTATTCTTTGAGCAGATTTAGACTTGTCTAAAACAGCTTTGTGAAACCGGTCTAAAACACACTCCGTTCTCGATGTTCTCCTCTCTCTGTTTCTCTTGAAGTAGAATTTCTGGTCGACTTCTGAATTCTCCTGCCAGAGGAATATTAACTTTTCGAACGTCTACTTACTAAATTTACATCCCCTCGTGTTAATTAAACTCCTCCTTTGTTCTCGTCATTCGATTCCTCATGCGCTCGCTCTATCTGTGCGGCGCCGCTGTCGTCTTTTACTTATTAGATTAGGTGTTAATTTAATTTGGAGAAGAATGAATTTATCACATGGATTATTAGCACACCATAGGCGCTTTGAGAGCCATCTGTTCAGAAGATGTACACCTATTCTCTTCTGCTTTACTCTCTCAAGCTGCGCTTCCGTATCTTCATCCGTGGATCTGTAAAAATGTGTGAATGTCAAATTAAAGCAGTCCCTCTGAAACCAATTACTGTATGCTTCTCTTCGCTCTCCGCGTGCGTGCGTGTGTGTGTGTGTGCGTGCGTGCGTGCGTGCGTGCGTGCGTGTGTGTGTGTGTGTGTGTGTGTGTGTGTGTGTGTGTGTGTGTGTGTGTGTGTGTGTGTGTGTGTGTGTGTTTGTCTACTGCGCTGGTTTGGCTGAAGATCTCGCAGCCGCTGATGAACTTCTGATCTGGTGTGTTTCCCAAAAGCATCGTTAGTCAATTATAGTCGCAAGTTCTGTCGTCATCATAGTTCAACGAGTCGGTGTTTCCCGAAACCATCGTTCCAACGAACATTCGCAAACAGCATCGCAGAGTTGTGTGTGTGTCTGACAGATCTCGAGCTGCGTTTAGAAGCAGTTTCTAGTTTGCAATTATCTTGAGCAAAATAAGCAAGAGGACATTCAGTGCAATCTGCGTCTGTTATTTACAATACATACAAATGTCATTTAGTTTGTAAAGAGATTTAAAGTGTCGTTTTTGAAGAGTGTGAATGTGTTCTAGTGTGTGAGAACGAGTCTATGATTGAATCTGTAAATAAAGCAAAATAACTGAGAAACATGAGAATTAGTCCTCAGATGCTGTGTCTGTAGTCTATAGCAAAACATCTTGCATTAATTCAATCTCAAACAGATTCATTAAAGAAAGTTATTAATACTCCTACACCTGCGTGACATCATTAACCAACATGGTTGAACGACAAATTTGTAACAATACGGTTTCGGGTAACAGTCGTGACTAGGATTTCTTCAGCGATGCATCGTACTCTGGTAGTGCAGCACGAGTTACGTCACTGTACGGGAAACACAGCCCTGGTGGCTTTTTAAGGAACAGTTCATTGACGTTCTTCTGTTGATCTGTCCTGGTCCAGTTGTTTCCTGAGACCGGTCCGCGGCAGGGCGGCACCAGACTGACCATCACCGGGGAGAATCTGGGCCTGCAGTTTAAAGACATCCAGAACGGCGTGCGGATCGGGAAAGTGGCCTGTACGCCCATCGAGGAGGAATACATCAGCGCTGAGCAGTGAGTCTCTGATACTGACACAGTTTCTGTTGCAATTCAATTTAAAGTGCCTGATATGCTGATTTAAAGAGTCTCCTACAACAGGTTTACAGGCATCAAATGTCAAAAAAGGCTTTTTTTCACATAATATCGACTGCAGCATCAGCGGTTTCATGGGCGTCGGAAGCAAAATAAAAGTGTGTGGGTCCTCCCCCAGAAAAATGTTACTGGAGTAAATGCCATTTCATGTATTCTGGTGCCTTTTAATTAAACAAGTAAACTAAACTCCACTTCACGTCGTGCATTAAATGCGCAGCTATCCGTATGCCTATTCGTATTGCAATGCAATATTTGACTGGAAGGGCACAACGGGCAGTTATTTTCGTTGAGAAATATAATGATTCAGCAGAAATGGAGATTAATTTATTAGGGCATTCCTCAAGTGGAATGGATTTGACTGATGGCGACTAAAATATAAATTATATTTTAAAATATATTCAAATAGAAAACAGCTTTTTTAAATTGTCATGATATTTAATAATATTTTTTTTTTTTGTATTTTTAATAATAAATATAAATGCAGCCTCTGTGAGCAGAAGAGACTTGTTTTAAAAACATTTAAAATCAAACGGCGGTGTATATCATTACAGTTGTCGCTCTTGGTGTGAACGGGCCTTATAGGTCCAGATTTGAATATCGGTGCATCTTTAACTCTCATTGAAACGCAGTGACGTCTGTTTGCTGCTGCTTTCCTTCCTTTTCGACTGTTTTCTGTCCTGTTGCTGTTGGAGTCACAATGACTTTACAGTTTCCTGAAGCTAAACAAGCATCAGGGTTTCATTGCAAACAGAAACTCTTCTCCAATCCGCACTAGAAAAGCTCAACACAGACGCAGGGCGGTTAATAACTCACGAGCCGCCCCAGGGCATGATGGGAGGATTCGCTGTCCATCCCATTAATCACAGAGAGCCGTTTTCCAGTCCAGTGAGGGTTTTACTGCGTCTCATTACAGTGGTGTGTGTTCATGTAGCGCCTGTAACTCGTCTGTCTCGTGTTCGGATGCTCAATCATTGTTTTGAACGTTGAGCGCCGGCGGCTGTGCGTCCAGATCAAGTGGCAACCTTCCTTTCTCTCTCGAATCAACACGGAAGTGACTTAAACTGCAGTTCATCGACTGGCCTCTAGAGACCGGCTGCAGAAGAGAGTCAATCCCATAAACCCGCATGTTAAAATGCCCAACTTTACAGCAGAGAAACATGTTTACAGCCTGGTGCAAAAAGTGGTTTTGGTCGAAATAGCTAATTTTGCCCTTCATGACGACTGTGAGGAGGGTGATTTTTTATTTTATTTTTATAACTAATCCATTTAAATTACACTCACATAAAGGATTATTAGGAACACCTGTTCAATAGGGATGTAACGATTCACTCGCAACGGGTTGAAAATCGATAAAACTGTGTGACGATTCAAGTCGGTTGAAATGTTAAACGAATCGCGATACACTTTTTAAACAGCAGGGCGCGTTTACTGAATAGCCTACTGTGAAGTTGTGAACCTCGCTTTACAGGTACAATAGCAGCGAGCACACACTGGCGCGAAACTAGCGATGGTTTTCACTTCATTAATGTAACTTGAGCTTGTGTGAGCACTCAACTTCCACAGGAATGAACTGAAAACGCTCGGTTTGCAGGGTTTGCTCCGCTCACGCCGCGCCAGTGTGTGTCATAGACTCGTGTGCTCGCGCCGTCAAACACATGGCGACGGCAAGCGTAGATGTTGACGTTGACTCATTCAAATCGGAGGTGTGGCGGCATTTTTACTTTCCGTAGACTAATAATAATCACCACCGTGAGAAGCACCAGTCACCAATATGTCAAGTGCGAGAGCCACGGAGATCACAAGGTGCATCAGTGTTTCCGTGGCAACCAGGAATCCGGTTTATCTCTTACTCAATGTGTTCTGTTTTTTTTTTTAACTCTTACTAGTGTAATGATACAAATTATAACAAAATTAGAATATTGCCTTTATTACAATGTAAAACCCCTGTCAATGCGGTAGGCCCTACTGATTTTAGACAGTCTTTTACATAGCGAAGGTACCAGTTTCCAGCCTCTTGACCAGACAGACAGAAACACTGAGTTGAAACAACCTTAAAGGGAATTTTTTAAGCCCCGTTTTTAACAGGTTAATATAGTTTTATTATTTGAAAAATATATTTAAAAAAAAATGTGCAGCATTTTGTTTGAGAAATAATAAAAAGGACACTTTTTCATTTATAATTTGTCTTAAATCTCATTTGTTAAAAAAATTGTGAGAAAATCGTATCGTGAAACCAGTATCGTGAATCGTATCGCATCGTGAGATGAGTGAATCGTTACATCCCTACTGTTCAATGTCTCATTAATGCAATTATCTTATCAACCAATCACATGGCAGTTGCTTCAATGCATTTAGGGGTGTGGTCCTGGTCAAGACAATCTCCTGAACTCCAAACTGAATGTCAGAATGGGAAAGAAAGGTGATTTAAGCAATTTTGAGCGTGGCATGGTTGTTGGTGCCAGGCGGGCCGGTCTGAGTATTTCACAATCTGCTCAGTTACTGGGATTTTCACGCACAACCATTTCTAGGGTTTACAAAGAATGGTGTGAAAAGGGAAAAGCATCCAGTATGCGGCAGTCCAGTGGGCGAAAATGCCTTGTTGATGCTAGAGGTCAGAGGAGAATGGGCCGACTGATTCAAGCTGATAGAAGAGCAACTTTGACTGAAATAACCACTCGTTACAACCGAGGTATGCAGCAAAGCATTTGTGAAGCCACAACACGCACAACCTTGAGGCGGATGGGCTACAACAGCAGAAGACCCCACCGGGTACCACTCATCTCCACTACAAATAGGAAAAAGAGGCTACAATTTGCAAGAGCTCACCAAAATTGGACAGTTGAAGACTGGAAAAATGTTGCTTGGTCTGATGAGACTCGATTTCTGTTGAGACATTCAGATGGTAGAGTCAGAATTTGGCGTAAACAGAATGAGAACATGGATCCATCATGCCTTGTTACCACTGTGCAGGCTGGTGGTGATGGTGTAATGGTATGGGGGATGTTTTCTTGGCACACTTTAGGCCCCTTAGTGCCAATTGGGCATCGTTTAAATGCCACGGCCTACCTGAGCATTGTTTCTGACCATGTCCATCCCTTTATGGCCACCATGTACCCATCCTCTGATGGCTACTTCCAGCAGGATAATGCACCATGTCACAAAGCTCGAATCATTTCAAATTGGTTTCTTGAACATGACAATGAGTTCACTGTACTAAAATGGCCCCCACAGTCACCAGATCTCAACCCAATAGAGCATCTTTGGGATGTGGTGGAACGGGAGCTTCGTGCCCTGGATGTGCATCCCACAAATCTCCTTTAACTGCAAGATGCTATCCTATCAATATGGGCCAACATTTCTAAAGAATGATTTCAGCACCTTGTTGAATCAATGCCACGTAGAATTAAGGCAGTTCTGAAGGCGAAAGGGGGTCAAACACAGAATTAGTATGGTGTTCCTAATAATCCTTTAGGTGAGTGTATATTAAGCTTTAAAGTTCTGCATAATTAAGGGCGTGGCCACTTGAGTGACAGGTGGATTGCCGCTGATGTCACTACTAGCCGTTTGTCTGCTGTCTGTTAGCGTCACGTCACCTCAGCTAATCCGCCTCGCTGCACATTTTCGTTTATCCGGGAGTGACGCGCGGCCAAGATGGTGACGGCCGGCTCCGCCCACTTTGGGCTTCAAAAAGGCTCTTCAGAA
Source organism: Siphateles boraxobius (assembly GCF_051911475.1). NCBI lineage: Eukaryota > Metazoa > Chordata > Actinopteri > Cypriniformes > Leuciscidae > Siphateles > Siphateles boraxobius. Next base: position 742,106 of record NW_027508887.1, on the reverse strand, counting down.
ACACTACGGGTGATGTCATGCACACTACGCCCATATTTTTTTACAGTACAGGTCCAGACCCGTCTAAGACCCTTGTCTCTCTCTCTCTCACTCACTCACTCACTCGCTCTCTGTCTCTCTCTCTCTCTCACACTCTCACGTACACACACACACACACACACATACTCACTCACTCACACTCTGTCTCTCTCTCTCTCTCTCTCACACTCTCACGTACACACACACACACACATACTCACTCACTCACACTCTGTCTCTCTCTCTCTCTTTCGGTCTCTCTCTCTCACTCACTCACACACTCTCTCTCTCTCTCTCTGCAGGATTGTGTGTCGTTTGGCTGATGCCACAGGTTACCGTGTGCAGGAAGCTCAGGTGGAAGTGTGTGTGCGAGACTGTCTACCGGAGTACAGGGCCGTATCTCCTAAAGCCTTCACGTTTGTGGTGAGTTTCAGTGTCAAGGGGATGGAAAGGCGTAGCGCCAAACATTAATCCCAAACACAAGGAACGCAACAATCAGAAAAATGATCCGTACACGAATATAGGCCAAATAGCTCACAGGATTGTATTGTAAAGAGGCCACAAATAAAGTGAAAAAGTGCAAGGTACGCAAAACCCTTCATCAGTGCCATGTGTTACCAAGCATACAACTGTGTAACCAGTGTGTGAATAACTGCAGGTGTATGCTGGTAACACATGGCACTGATGAAGGGTTGAACCCGAAGATGTTTTGCGCACTATATTCATGTGCGGATCATTTTTCTGATTTCTGAGTTTCAGTGTTACACATAAGACCGGACGAAGACGGCTTCTCTAGTCTTGTGTTACAAACTCAATGTATGAAATTCAAAAGTTTTTTCCAGCTGAAGTGCTTATATTCATATCTCCTCCTGACCAGTCGCCGTACTTCACGCGTGTGCTGCCGTCATACGGGCCGATCTCTGGAGGAACGAGGATCACGATCCACGGCAGTCATCTGAACGCGGGCAGCGCCGTCTCCATCAAGATCGGACTCAACACCTGCCGCTTCCAGAGGTACAGCTCGTCTCAGTCCGTCACACCGTACACGCTAAACCAGGCCTTTAAACTTGACACTCTCAGACACCCTCACGGCTGGTATCATTTTTGTGATGAAATAAATTTGCACAATATTTACTACATTACTCGGTTTTAATTTAGTTGGGTTTATGTGCATAAGATACATATAAAATAAATATTTTAAAAAGAATAAAGAAAAAAATAAAATCACAATTTTTTAAATGAAATAAATTAGCATAATATTTGTTACATGACACATAGTTTTAATTTAGTTGGATTTATGTGCATAAGATACATATAAAATAAATATTAAAAAAAGAATAAAGAAAAAAATAAAATCACACAATTTTTTAAATGAAATAAATAAGCACAATATTTACTACATTACTCATAGTTTTCATTTAGTTGCGTTTATGTGCATAAGATACATGTAAAAAAATGTAATAAAGAAATAAATTAAATCACACAATTTTTGAAATGAAATAAATTAACACAATATTTACTACATTGATGTTATTGTTGACTAAAACTATTAAAAATTATTTTAAAATTAAAGTAAAGCTGAAATTAAATCAAATATAATGTTAGAAATGTTGCTTTGGACCTGAAATTAAAAAAAGTTACTGAAGTACTAAAATAACTAAAACTGAAATAAAAATAAATTAAAAATAAATAGGAATATTAAAAAAAAATTACAAAAGCACTTAATATTAAAATAAATTATGAAATCCTAAACTAAAATTAAAATGATACTGAAAATATAAAATAACAGCTTATTCAAAATATTAATACATATTATAATAGCACATAAATAGTACTAAAATAGCTTCCATGGTTTTTGATTGAATTTATTGTAATACTATTTAAATACAATATTTCATCCGTAAAATCATTATATTTTGTACAAAGAATTTTTTTTTTTAGACCAGTTAGATTTTGTTCATGGAAATTAAGAACATTTCAACTTATAATTTCACATTAAAATAATGCATTTATTTTACCATTATTCTCAATATATATTTATGTATTGATTTTGGTGGGAAATTACACCTGAAATCTTCCCTTTGCTGATAGTATCTCTAAATAATCGTGCTATCATAGTACTTTATCGTAGGGGTGAAGCATGGGTTAATGTATGTCATTTTTTATGACTTTATGACTTTCCTGGAAAATGTATTATGCAGTAAGTTTAAAATAGTTTTGTCATGAGACAGACGGGCAGAAGTGACTGATTTCTTTTAGCCGTCTTCATAAACGATTGATGGGTTTGTGTTGTCAGAGCCAATCATGTGACGACAGTCTTGTCAAAATACATCCAGAACTCAGCAGGTTTCACCAGTGTGTGTTGTGAAGACGGTTGCCTAGGCAACACCGCAGCTTCACACACACACACACACACACACACACACACACACACACACACACACACACACACACACGTAGAGGACACTGATCAAACATGGGAACAAGCCTTCAGACTGAATCTCATCCTCCTCTTATCCGTCACATGACTAAACGTGCCGTCAGACGCACATGTGTTCGTTTGATCAGATTAAAGTCCGTCGTGTTCGGAGCCATGAATCTGTGATCTTTGAACCTCCAAACCTGATGCAACCTGATGAAAGTGTGTCACACACACCCTGTGCTCGCGCACACGTGATCCGCTTCACAATCAATTCTCTCACTGGGTTTGCCAATACAATAAAATCATGTAATAGCAAAAAAAGAAGGAAACTGATTGGTGTTGTAAAGTGTGTAAAGGTCCTTGCACATTGGAAATAAAAAATAAATACGACCTCACATTATCAATCAGGTCTTTCATCCGTCATAAAAGAATTTGGATCGGGTTCGATTGTGTTTTTCGCATCCGTAGCAAGCATTTTGAGAGGTGTTTTTTAACAATTCAGAGTCAACGAATGATGAATATGAAAAAACGCATTCGAAAATGTGACTCGAAAAGTCCTTTAAAGAGTAACTAAACACTATGGAAAGGAACTAAGGTGGAAATGGGCTTCTCCACACAGCTCGCGCTGCCAAACGCTGCTCTTCCTGCATGAACTCCACCACCGCAGCGGCGTCATGATGTGAGTGAGCATATATTTTTAATCACAATTTATGGTCCTTCTTATTAGGCTAAAGTTAATCCTCTGGTGTCCACAAAAGCGCCGGCGCGATTTGCTGATAATTTTTTTCACATAGCAGCAAAATATAATGAACGTAATAGTAATAATAATCCTGGAAAGAATTACCTCAAAATGACTGAATATAAGAATAATCGGATGCCAATCGCGATGCGGGAGTCAAGACCGCAGTTTGAGCTGGTGTCCACAGACAATTCACCCTCCTCCACTTCAGGTGAAGGTGGGGGAGAAAAGTTCTCAACTTCAAATGACAGCTCTGTTGCAAAGCTACTTGCGTCACTCCATTATAGCTAGTTTGACAGCAGCTGTCACTGCGGGTCTCAGGTGCACGCCCCCCGCTCAGCCCCGCCCTCGGTTCGTCACCTCTATCTCCGCTGGGGTCTGCCCACTTTTCCAGCATTTTTCAAATATTGCCAGTGGGTGGAGTCAGGCTCTGACCAGGGGTTTAGTTACCCTTTAACAGAAGGAGATGTTGAGTTTGCCGGTGTTGTGTGTGTTGGACAGGCGGAGCGCCCGTGAGATCGTGTGTGTGACTCCAGCAGGATTGGGTTCAGGCGGGACACCGGTGATGGTGGACATCAACGCAGCCGAGCTCAGAAACCCAGAGGTGAAGTTCAACTACACGGAGGATCCCAGCGTCCTGAAGATCGAGCCCGACTGGAGCATTGCCAGGTGCGTCTCGTTCACACACTCACACACCCTGACCCGTTCCTTTAGGCTGGAATCATGGGTTAGATAAAGTCACTGGTGGCGATCGCGGCTGTAGCGCGAGTGTTTGCAGCTCCGTCTCTGGAGGATTGAGGAACATCACTTCATCAAACTGATGACAGACTGCAAACGAAACTGATGAGAAAAGCTGCAAACAGAGGAGAGAGAGAGAGAGAGAGAGAGAGACACGTGGAGAGAGTAAGAGAGAGAGAGAGACGTGTATAGAGAGAGAGAGAGACGTGTATAGAGAGAGAGAGAGATGTGTTGAGAGAGAGAGATGTGTTGAGAGAGAGAGACGTGTATAGAGAGAGAGAGAGAGAGACATGGAGAAAGAGAGAGAGAGATGTGTTGAGAGAGAGAGATGTGTAGAGAGAGAGCGAGAGAGAGAGATGTGTAGAGAGAGAGAGAGACGTAGAGAGAGGGAGAAAGAGAAGGAGAGACGTAGAGAGAGAGAGAGACGTAGAGAGAGAGAGAGACGTAGAGAGAGAGAGAGAGAGAAAGAGAGAGAGAGATGTGTAGAGAGAGAGAGAGAAAGAGAGAGAGAAATGTGTAGAGAGAGAGAGAAAGAGAGAGAGATAGACATGAAGAGAAAGAGAAAGAGAGAGAGAGATGTGTAGAGGGAGAGAGAGAAAGAGAGAGAGAGAGACATGGAGAGAGAGAGAGACATGGAGAGAGAGAGAGAGACATGGAGAGAGAGAGAGAGAGAGAGAGACATGGAGAGAGAGAGAGAGAGAGAGACATGGAGAGAGAGAGAGAGAGAGAGAGATGTGTAGAGAGAGTGTCCTGACTAGTTATACTTGCTTAACATGGGTATTTATATGCTTCTATTCAAATTTAAAAATCATATCCATTAAAAAAAATGTAAATAATATTCTGAAACTACGAACATAATATGCACTGCTGTTTAAAAGTTTGCGGTCGATGAGATGCTTTAATGTTTCTGAAAGAAGTCTCTTCTATGGAGCCCCTAAATAAAAATAATCTACCGTACTTCTGCATTCATTTGATAAAAAATTCACTAAATACAGTAAAAACAGTGAAATATTGTAAAAATAATATATGAAAATAAACCAAAATATTAAAGCTGAATTTTCAGCATCATTACTCCAGTCTTCAGTGTCACATGATCCTTCAGAAATCACTATAATATGATGATTTGCTCCTCAAGACACATTTATGATTATTATCAATGTTGAAAACATTCATATTTTTGTGGAAACTTTTTATCAGTATTTTTTGATTAATAGAAAGTTCAAAAGAACAGTGTTTATTTGAAATAAAACCCTTTTGTAACATTATAACTATCACTTTTGATCAACTTACTGTGTCTTTGATGAATTAAAATAATTTATTTTAGAAAACTCAATCCTCCTGACCTCAAGCTTTTGAACGGTAGTTCTCTACATGTTTAAATGACAGACTTCAGCAGTTCAGCACATACTTTAGTGCACAGACGTGTCTTTCAGAAAGTCTCCATTGGCTAAAGCGGCTTCAGGAGGAAGTGAAAATGTTGTGTAAGCTGATGGATGATTAAGAGGAAATCCATGTTTTCTTGAGTTTTCTCCGTTGTTTTCTCTCTGTTAGCGGTGGAACGCCGTTAACCGTCACCGGCACAAACCTCGCCACCGTCAGAGAGCCGCAGATGAGGGCCAAATACGGCAACGTCAGTGCCGTCAACGTAAGTGTCTTAACACACATTATCATCACTTTATTCTGTCTAGCTATTTTATTCTGTTCATTATCCTCTCTACTTCCTAACCCTCAATGGCTGGAGTTCCCAAACTTTTCCATTGCAGGACACACCTAGACAAGAATAATCGATCTCAACACCCACCACAATAATCATTTTAAAGCATGAATGTGGGGTGGGAGGTGTTAGTTCTCTTTAGGCCGTGTGTCCAGCAAAGCGTTTTTTCACGCAGCTGGCATGTTTTTCCAATTGTTTTCAATGTGAGCGCCGCGTTTTTTAAACGCTATGAGCGTAAACGAGGCGCTGAACGTTTTTTACACGCTGAAGCGTTCAGCGTTTTTTACTGGTCGCCGAGAGTTGAAGAATGTTCAATTTTGGGTAAAACGCGGCGCTCCTCACTGTCACTTTTTACCCAACCGTCCAATCACAGTGGAGGAGGGGCGGGGCTAATAACACACCGACCAACCGCCACATTCTTTCTGTACAACGTCAACAGAAGACAACAACAAGCATAATAACAGAACAAAATAATTTAAAACAATAGCCAGAGAAAATACATTACATTGTATCGACATTTTAATATAGAATCAACAAATAGACAAAATATGTGTGAAATGAGATGCTAGTAACACTTTCGCGGATATTCCGTATCATAACAAGCAAGGAGTCTCAACTGAAAAAAAAAAAAAAGCTTCGCTGCCAAAATGCTCTCAAGCGCCCACAGTTAAGCATTTTCAGCAGAGCGCCTAGCGTTTTCAGCTGACTAAAAACGCTTTGGTGGACACACGGCCTTAGAGCAGTTTTTTTCCTTGTCATAGTATGAATTATACATAAGTTTAATTGCAATATACAAACTTATGGTACATTATCAAAAATGTTGAGAATTAAAATAGCAGCCTAATGGCTGTTGAAATAATGTGAAGAATACTGAGTAGTTTTTGTCCTCTGCTTCAACTGATTTACCCAGACATGGCAGAACAAATTTAAAGAAATGAAAAAGATTAAGTAAGCTTAATCCTAAGCTTATCAAAGATATCAAAGATTTGATATGACAAAAAATCAGAATATAAAAAAAATATATACTAATAATTTTTTTTACAGTAGGCCCAGGACCTAGAATAATAATATTTATGCTGCGATTGTTGTTAAACTCATCACGGTAAGCGTTTTCGTGCACGTGTGTTTACATGTGAAATACTTTTTGCATATATATTTTCCTTATGCGTTGGTTAGGTAGCAAAATGCATGCGAGGGAAAGCAAACAATGCACTCTTACAACGACCATATCTCTGCTAGACAACAGCGCTGTGTTGAGCTGACGACAGAGATTAATGCTTTTCCCAAAAGCATCGTATTCCTAAGTCACGAAAGCTCTCTACGATCAGCTTAACTCACGAATACTCTCTACGATCAGCTTAGCTCAGGAATACTCTCAACGATCAACTTAACTCACGAATGCTCTCTACGATCAGCTTAACTCACGATGCTCTCTACGATCAGCTTAGCTCACGAATACTCTCAACGATCAGCTTAACTCACGAAAGCTCTCTACGATCAGCTTAACTCACGAATACTCTCTACGATCAGCTTAGCTCACGAATACTCTCAACGATCAACTTAACTCACGAAAGCTCTCTACGATCAGCTTAACTCACGAATACTCTCTACGATCAGCTTAGCTCACGAATACTCTCAACGATCAACTTAACTCACGAAAGCTCTCTACGATCAGCTTAACTCACGATGCTCTCTACGATCAGTTTAGCTCACGATGCTCTCTACGATCAGCTTAACTGACGATGCTCTCTACGATCAGCTTGACTGACGATGCTCTCTACGATCAGCTTGACTGACGATGCTCTCTACGATCAGCTTAACTGACGATGCTCTCTACGATCAGCTTAACTGACGATGCTCTCTACGATCAGCTTAACTCAAGATGCTCTCTACGATCAGCTTAACTCACGATGCTCTCTACGATCAGCTTAACTCACGATGCTCTCTACGATCAGCTTAGCTCACGAATGCTCTCTACGATCATCTTAACTCACGATGCTCTCTACGATCAGCTTAACTGACGATGCTCTCTACGATCAGCTTAACTCACGAATACTCTCTACGATCAGCTTAACTCAACATGCTCTCTACGATCAGCTTAGCTCACGATGCTCTCTGCGATCAGTTTAACTCACGAATGCTCTCTACGATCAGCTTAACTCACGAATACTCTCTACGATCAGCTTAACTCACGAATGCTCTCTACGATCAGCTTAACTCACGAATACTCTCTACGATCAGCTTAACTCACCAATGCTCTCTACGATCAGCTTAACTCACGAATGCTCTCTACGATCAGCTTAACTCAAGATGCTCTCTACGATCATCTTAACTCACGAATGCTCTCTACGATCAGCTTAACTCAAGATGCTCTCTACGATCAGCTTAACTCACGAATGCTCTCTACGATCAGCTTAACTCAAGATGCTCTCTACGATCAGCTTAACTCACCAATGCTCTCTACGATCAGCTTAACTCACGAATGCTCTCTACGATCAGCTTAACTCAAGATGCTCTCTACGATCAGCTTAGCTCACGATGCTCTCTACGATCAGCTTAGCTCACGATGCTCTCTACGATCAGCTTAACTCACGAATGCTCTCTACGATCATCTTAACTCACGAAAACTCTCTATGATCAGCTTAACTCACGAAAACTCTCTACGATCAGCTTAGCTCACGAATACTCTCTACGATCAGCTTAACTCACGAATGCTCTCTACGATCAGTTTAGCTCACGATGCTCTCTACGATCAGCTTAGCTCACGATGCTCTCTACGATCAGCTTAGCTCACGATGCTCTCTACGATCAGCTTAACTCACGATGCTCTCTACGATCAGCTTAGCTCACGATGCTCTCTACGATCATTTTAGCTCACGATGCTCTCTACGATCAGCTTAACTCACGATGCTCTCTACGATCAGCTTAGCTCACGATGCTCTCTAGGATCAGCTTAACTCACGATGCTCCCTACGATCAGCTTAGCTCACGATGCTCTCTGCGATCAGCTTAGCTCACGATGCTGTCGGGAAACGCGGCCCAGACCTGAATCAGCCTCTACACGATGCTCTCTACGATCAGCTTAGCTCACGATGCTCTCTACGATCAGCTTAGCTCACGATGCTCTCTACAATCAGCTTAACTTACGATGCTCTCTACGATCAGCTTAACTCACGAATGCTCTCTACGATCAGCTTAGCTCACGATGCTCTCTACAATCAGCTTAACTCACGATGCTCTCTACGATCACCAATCTTGAATTTTGTTAAGCACTTTGGTCAATCATGGTTGTTCTTAAACGTGCTATATAAATAAACTTGAACTTGAACTTGATCAGCTTAACTCAAGATGCTCTCTACAATCATCTTAACTCACGAATACTCTCTACGATCAGTTTAACTCAAGATGCTCTCTACGATCAGCTTAACTCACGATGCTCTCTACGATCAGCTTACCTCACGATGCTCTCTACGATCAGCTTAACACACGAATGCTCTCTACGATCAGCTTAACTCACGAATACTCTCTACGATCATCTTAACTCACGATGCTCTCTACGATCAGCTTAGCTCACAATGCTCTCTACGATTAGCTTAGCTCACGATGCTCTCTACGATCAGCTTAACACACTAATGCTCTCTACGATCAGCTTAACTCACGAATGCTCTCTACGATCATCTTAGCTCACGATGCTCTCTACAATCAGCTTAACTCACGATGCTCTCTACGATCACCAATCTTGAATTTTGTTAAGCACTTTGGTCAATCATGGTTGTTCTTAAACGTGCTATATAAATAAACTTGAACTTGAACTTGAACTTGATCAGCTTAACTCAAGATGCTCTCTACAATCATCTTAACTCACGAATACTCTCTACGATCAGTTTAACTCAAGATGCTCTCTACGATCAGCTTAACTCACGATGCTCTCTACGATCAGCTTACCTCACGATGCTCTCTACGATCAGCTTAACACACGAATGCTCTCTACGATCAGCTTAACTCACGAATACTCTCTACGATCAGCTTAACTCACGATGCTCTCTACGATCAGCTTAGCTCACAATGCTCTCTACGATTAGCTTAGCTCACGATGCTCTCTACGATCAGCTTAACACACTAATGCTCTCTACGATCAGCTTAACTCACGAATACTCTCTACGATCAGCTTAACTCACGAATGCTCTCTACGATCAGCTTAACTCACGATGCTCTCTACGATCAGCTTAACTCACGAATGCTCTCTACGATCAGCTTAACTCACGAATACTCTCTACGATCAGCTTAACTCACGAATGCTCTCTACGATCAGCTTAGCTCGCCATGCTCTCTACGATCAGCTTAACTCACGATGCTCTCTACGATCAGCTTAACTCACGATGCTCTCTACGATCAGCTTAGCTAACGAATGCTCTCTACGATCAGCTTAACTCACGATGCTCTCTACGATCAGCTTAGCTCACGATGCTCTCTACGATCAGCTTAGCTCACGATGCTCTCTACGATCAGCTTAACTCACGATGCTCTCTACGATCAGCTTAGCTCACGATGCTCTCTACGATCAGCTTAGCTCACGATGCTCTCTGCGATCAGCTTAGCTCACGATGCTGTCGGGAAACGTGGCCCAGACCTGAATCAGCTTCTACACGATGCTCTCTACGATCAGCTTAGCTCACGAATACTCTCTACAATCAGCTTAACTCATGATGCTCTCTACGATCAGCTTAGCTCACAATGCTCTCTACGATTAGCTTAGCTCACGATGCTCTCTACGATCAGCTTAACACACTAATGCTCTCTACGATCAGCTTAACTCACGAATACTCTCTACGATCAGCTTAACTCACGAATGCTCTCTACGATCAGCTTAACTCACGAATGCTCTCTACGATCAGCTTAACTCACGAATACTCTCTACGATCAGCTTAACTCACGAATGCTCTCTACGATCAGCTTAGCTCGCCATGCTCTCTACGATCAGCTTAACTCACGATGCTCTCTACGATCAGCTTAACTCACGATGCTCTCTACGATCAGCTTAGCTAACGAATGCTCTCTACGATCAGCTTAACTCACGATGCTCTCTACGATCAGCTTAGCTCACGATGCTCTCTACGATCAGCTTAGCTCACGATGCTCTCTACGATCAGCTTAACTCACGATGCTCTCTACGATCAGCTTAGCTCACGATGCTCTCTACGATCAGCTTAGCTCACGATGCTCTCTGCGATCAGCTTAGCTCACGATGCTGTCGGGAAACGTGGCCCAGACCTGAATCAGCTTCTACACGATGCTCTCTACGATCAGCTTAGCTCACGAGGCTCTCTACGATCAGCTTAGCTCACGATGCTCTCTACAATCAGCTTAACTCACGAATGCTCTCTACGATCAGCTTAACTCACGATGCTCTCTACGATCAGCTTAACTCACGATGCTCTCTACGATCAGCTTAACTCACGATGCTCTCTAAGATCAGCTTAGCTAACGAATGCTCTCTACGATCAGTTTAACTCACGATGCTCTCTACGATCAGCTTAGCTCACGATGCTCTCTACGATCAGCTTAACTCACGATGCTCTCTACGATCAGCTTAACTCACGATGCTCTCTACGATCAGCTTAGCTCACGATGCTCTCTGCGATCAGCTTAGCTCACGATGCTGTCGTGGAAACGCGGCCCAGACCTGAATCAGCTTCTACACGATGCTCTCTACGATCAGCTTAGCTCACGATGCTCTCTACGATCAGCTTAGCTCACGATGCTCTCTACAATCAGCTTAACTCACGAATGGTCTCTACGATCAGCTTAACTCACGATGCTCTCTACGATCAGCTTAACTCACGATGCTCTCTACGATCAGCTTAACTCACGATGCTCTCTACGATCAGCTTAGCTCACGATGCTCTCTACGATCAGCTTTGCTCACGATGCTCTCTACGATCAGCTTAGCTCACGATGCTCTCTACGATCAGCTTAGCTCACGATGCTCTCTACGATCAGCTTAACTCACGAATGCTCTCTACGATCAGCTTAACTCACGAATGCTCTCTACGATCAGCTTAACTCACGATGCTCTCTACGATCAGCTTAACTCACGATGCTCTCTACAATCAGCTTAACTCACGATGCTCTCTACGATCAGCTTAACTCAAGATGCTCTCTACGATCAGCTTAACTCACGATGCTCTCTGCGATCAGCTTAGCTCACGATGCTGTCGAGAAACGCGGCCCAGACCTGAATCACCCTTTCGTGACGTTTGAATTCTCCGGTGTAATGCGATCTCATGCAGAATGCAGAGCAGTGATCGGAGTAAACCAGTTCCTTCTTGTTAATAATGCGCACATGCGCGCTTCATGAAACACAATGCAGACATATTTATCTAATTAACCCCCCCCCCCCCCCCCCCCCCCAAACAAATCTGTATTTCTACAAAAATATTAAGCAGTTTGATCAAAAAGAAATATGCAAATAATCATATTAGAATGATTTCTGAAGGATCATGTGACACTGAAGACTGGAGTAATGATGCTGAAAGTTCAGCTTTGATCACAGGAAAAAATAAAATTTAATATATATTCACATTTGAAAACAATTGTGATAATATTTAGAAATATTACTGTGTTTTCTGTTTGTTTGTTTGTTTTTTATCAAATAAATGCAGCATTTGTGAGCATAAGAGACTTATTTCAAAAACTGCACCAATTGTTACTGACTCCAGACTTGTGAACTTAACTGTTTAGACTAGTTTTGTGTGACTCTTTATAGAGTCTCTTCTGAGCTCTACATCAGCAGGAGCAGAAAAACAAGTGTTCAACCGAGGCCCTGTGTGCCTGCACATGTTTTTCTTTGCGTATGTGTGACATTGAATCACCTTTTCCCAGTTTAACCTTTAAAATGACGGGATATAGAACATGAAATGTCTCTATAAAACCCAGAGAAAGTCCCGCAGGGCGAGCGTAACCTTTCCTCCTCCGTGACCTGCTCATCCGAGCGGCTCTCGCTGCTGTTCTCCTGTGCGCTTAACCAGCGTTAGTGTCTTCACTAGCTCTCTCTCTCTCTCTCCCTCTCTCTCTCTCACTCTCTCTCTCTCTCACTCTCTCTCTCTCTCTCTCTCCTTCTCTCTCTCTCTCTCTCACTCTCTCTCTCTCTCACTCTCTCTCTCTCTCTCTCTCCTTCTCTCTCTCTCTCTCTCTCTCTCTCTCCTTCTCTCTCTCTCTCCTTCTCTCTCGCTCTCTCTCTCTCTCTCTCCTCACTCTCTCACACTCTCTCACACTCTCTCTCACTCTCTCTCTCTCTCGCATGCTCTCTCACTCTCTCTCTCGCTCTCTCTCTCTTGCTCTCTCTCTCCTCTCTCACTCTCTCGCTCTCTCTCTCTCTCTCTCACATGCTCTCTCGCTCGCTCTCTCTCCTCGCTCTCTCGCATGCTCTCTCTCTCTCCTTCTCTCTCTCTCGCTCTCTCTCTCCCTCTCCTCGCTCTCTCACTCTCTCTCGCTCTCTGACTCTCTCTCGCTCTCTCTCTCTCTCCTCGCTCTCTCGCATGCTCTCTCTCTCACGCTCTCTCTCTCGCTCTCTCTCCCCTCTCTCGCTCTCTCTCTCTCTCGCTCTCTCTCTCTCTCCTCGCTCTCTCTCTCTCTCTCTCGTTAAATAACAGAAGCAGTGCATTGGCTATATAAAATTTGGAGCAGAATGTAGTTGCTATTTTTTCAAACATATTGCAAGCAAGAATATTTATTGATTTTGCTTATTACAAGCATATGGATGACCTTATTACTTTTGAAGGTATTGTGAGGTGCAATGAGACTGTGCTCTGTATTTGAAGGTGATTTGGTTTTTGCACATTTCTTGTGAGTTGGGGTTGCTCTTAATATTTATGCATATTGTAATTTAAATATACTGTGAAATGTATTTGAAATAAAGGTTTGTTAAACTTCTAATTCTCTCTCTCTCTCTCTCTCTCTCTCTCTCTCTCTCTCTCTCACACACACACACACACACACACACACACATAGAACTGTACTGTGCTGAATAACACTGTGATGGTGTGTCTGGTGCCGTCCGTGGCCGGTTCTGAAAGAGGTTTCTCAGAGGTGGGCAGCGGGCCGGATGAGATCGGATTCGTGATGGATAACGTTCAGACGCTCCTGGTGGTGAACGAGACCTTCAGTTTCTATCCCGATCCTGTGTTTGAACCCTTCGGCCCATCCATGCAGGAGCTCAAACCCGGTTCTCCTCTCATACTCAAGGTAAGGGTGCGAGATACTGCGGGATCTCATGACACTTGCTAAAAAATTAGCCTATGATTTACTCACCCTCAAGTCATCCTAAGTGTATATGATATTCTTCTTTTAGACGAATACAATCAGAGTTATATAAAAAAAATACACTGGCTCTTCCAAGCTTTATAATGGCAGTGAATGGCCGTTTTATTTTGAAGTCCATAAAAGTGCATTATCCATGTGCATCTATCCTATCCATCATAAAAGTGCATCTTTCCATCATAAAAGTGCATCTGTCCATCATAAAAGTGCATCTGTCCATCATAAAAGTGCATCTATCCATCATAAAAGTGCATCTGTCCATCATAAAAGTGCATCTATCCATCATAAGTGCATCTTTCCATCATAAAACTGCATCTATCCATCATAAAAGTGCATCTGTCCATCATAAAAGTGCATCTATCCATCATAAAAGTGCATCTTTCCATCATAAAAGTGCATCTTTCCATCATAAAAGTGCATCTATTCATCATAAAAGTGCATCTATCCATCATAAAAGTGCATCTATCCATCATAAAAGTGCATCTTTCCATCATAAAAGTGCATCTATCCATCATAAAAGTGCATCTATCCATCATAAAAGTGCATCTGTCCATCATAAAAGTGCATCTTTCCATCATAAAAGTGCATCTTTCCATCATAAAAGTGCATCTGTCCATCATAAAAGTGCATCTATCCATCATAAAAGTGCATCTATCCATCATAAAAGTGCATCTTTCCATCATAAAAGTGCATCTTTCCATCATAAAAGTGCATCTGTCCATCATAGAAGTGCATCTATCCATCATAAAAGTGCATCTATCCATCATAAAAGTGCATCTTTCCATCATAAAAGTGCATCTATTCATCATAAAAGTGCATCTATCCATCATAAAAGTGCATCTATCCATCATAAAAGTGCATCTTTCCATCATAAAAGTGCATCTATCCATCATAAAAGTGCATCTATCCATCATAAAAGTGCATCTGTCCATCATAAAAGTGCATCTGTCCATCATAAAAGTGCATCTTTCCATCATAAAAGTGTATTTATCCATCATAAAAGTGTATTTATCCATCATAAAAGTGCATCTGTCCATCATAAAAGTGCATCTTTCCATCATAAAAGTGCATCTGTCCATCAAAGTGTATTTATCCATCATAAAAGTGCATCTGTCCATCATAAAAGTGCATCTGTCCATCATAAAAGTGCATCTGTCCATCATAAAAGTGCTCCACGCGGCTCCGGGGGGATAATGAAGCCCTTCTAAAGAAGCAAAGCCATGAGTTAATCAAAGAGATATTCTTCTCTACAGTTTCAACTCTACAGACTTGAAACTGCATAGCAACACCCTGGAAACCATTCACAATCACACCAATGCCATTAAGACAGCAGGTTTTTTTAATAGGAAACGCCTCTCCCTTTTTACTTTAAAAATCGAGTTCATTGAAATGCAGGTGCTGTGGTGTTTTGGTCCCGTCTCTCACTTCATGCACCGCGTTAAACAATTTCAGAAAAATGACATGCATCAGATTATCTGCGCAATTTAATTTCTCATGCAAAACCTTCTGGGTAAATGCAATATGAGTTGAGTCTTCATGTTAAATGGAGCCCTTCAGTATCACACGTCTCTAAATGAAGCATGTAAATATTTCTGCATGCTTCTGCCTGTGGGTTTTGCCATCCCATAAACCCCGTGGACTGAGAGAGGAAGTGTGTGTTGAGTGAATGCATCATATGCACAGACGAATGGAAATCATGAGGAATTGAACCATCCTGGTTCACAAAAGTGTTATTTTAGTATTTATATACTATTATATTATTCATATTTTTAATTAGCTTTTTAGTTTATGTTTTGGTAATTTTAATTTATTTAAAAAAAATCTATTTAGCTTTAATTTATCTTTAGTTCCGTTTGAGTTGAAGTAATTTTAGGACTACCACTTGAACTTGTTTTTATGTCAGGCAACATTTTTAATCATTTTACGTTTCTCATTTAATATTAATATTTTATTTTAGCCATGCCCCAAACTCTCCACCTGCTACATTTTAAAGATGACATTTGCCAGATTTTTGGAGAAGTGTACAAATTATGAGTGAAACAGAAAAAAGTTATATAAGTTTGAGTTTATGAACATATGCAATGTAAAAATATAATTATTTATATAAAATATATATATATTAAAAAAATTATTTTACTCTAAAACTGCAAGAAAATGAAAAATCTGAACAAGTTGTTCCAAATTATAGGTTGATATCTCAAAAAATGAGCTTTCAGTACGATTTTATTTGGGTGCAGTACCAAACTTTTTCACTAGGTGAACACCAGACTCCATTACTGCCCGTATAAGGGCGCCTCCATATTCATATATGTTTTGAGTGATCTGAACTATGAATTTCCATAATTTTCGTACGATTTATGAAGTAGACATCCTATTCAAAAATAGTATGGGTGGTTTGGCAGTATTTGATTTGAATTCAACCTCTAATAAATGCATAAAAAGCACATATGTGCGTTATAGCTCGCAGACGCATCACAAATCGAGAATCCATCATATTTTTCTTTATATTTAAAACATTTTCAGACCTTTTTTTCTCATAAAATTGAATTGGTGTTATCTTTTGAACTCTTGGCATTAAAACAAACCGAGGTTTCTACCAATTTTTCATGATTTTTTATGTTTATTGCCATTTCAAAATAAAGGCCTAAACACTCCTAATGAATATGAAATATTCTTGTTGCAAATTGATAAATTACTGCTCCTCTGTAATTTATTTTAGCAAACTAGAGATTGTAAGCTTTCAAATGAGATATAGTTTGTCAATATTACTTTAGGTTTTTACTAAGATATTATTGTTTTAAATATATAATGGCAAACATCTCGCACTGTAGGTTGAGCAGAAAAGAGATTGACGGATCTGAGCGGATCAATGTTTAGATGGTTAAAGGGAAACTCAATGTTTACACTTTTGGGGAAGATAAACTAATAAATGGCATAATAATAGCAGTCAATGAACAATAAACTGGGATAAGAGAATACAGTTTTAACCTAAAGAATCTTACATTGGAAACACTGGTAGAGTATTTTTGGATGATCTTCTGTACATGACAAGATGATAATAATAAAGAAGTGTGTATTGTGTTTCAGGGCAGGAATCTGATCCCGTCAGCCGCTGGGAACAACAGGCTGAACTACACCGTCCTCATCAGTGACAAACCGTGTGTGTTGACCGTGTCAGAGACGCAGCTGCTGTGTGAATGGCCAGATCTCACCGGCCAACATAAAGTGACCGTAAGTGTGTGTCAGTACAGATTACGGTTCATTTTCCCGACCGACAACCGCCGCTCGTTATCTGAGTATTAACCGTTAACTGATAAGATTATAATATTGAATTGGCATTAAATAAAAATAAAATTGACGAGTGTCTGTGACCCGTTAAAAGTACCCCAAGAAAAATTCACGAGTTCAGTAAAATGTTAAAAATTAACGTGCAAACAGCAGCATACAGAGCAGATCAACAACAGAACCTGGATTCACATCACATGTTCACTCCCCTGCAGCATCTCTGACAGTGACAACAGAGCAAAACATACAATAGACCTACTCTAAATATATTTTTTTAACTTAAATAATTCACACATTATGACTAAAAGAGAACACTGAATCTGTTCGAAGCTTTGAAAAACCGGCAATTTGTTTTCCCTCAGACTAAGTTATTTCGTCAAATAAAAATAGCAGGCCTACCTCAATCCACACCTTGTCTAGTTGTTATTTAAAAAAAAGATGCTGGGTTAGTCTGGGTCTCCGATGGCACAGATATCCCGGGAACACAGAGATAACGTCTCGCTAGAGTGGCCAGCTTTGGGAAGCGCTTGGTTTGCTTCGCCAGTGATCTTGCATTGTACTTGCACTACTGCTGTATTTTAATAGCGCGTAGCATATTTTACAAGTAACTTTGTCGCTCTTTCTGTCGAAATGGTCCCACACACTTCTTTTCGCTCGCTTCATTGTGCTTGCTCAGTGATATATGTCTGTAGGACGTGTGGTCGTGCTTGTCGACGCACCCCGTGAGTTAACAAATATAGGCTATGTAGTATTTTTTTTATAGCATTTATGTAACTATGCAGCAAACTAAAAAAATAAATAAATAAAAACACCTTTTAACTTTGAAACCGTTTAACTGGTGGTGTTAAAAATGTTACTTTCGGTTAAACGGTCAATATGAGCATCCCTAGTACAGATGTGATGATTCCCTTCTCTTCTTCTGCTCTTTCCCACGACTATCACACCGTCTCGTTCGTGGCTCTTCCTCTCATTCTTCTCTCTCAGTGCCTGTTTCTCAGCATCGGATTACTGATGGGAGTTTCTGTCGTTGCTCTCTGGGGGATTCGTTGTATTTATTTACGCTGAGTTTGCAAAGAATATGAGAAGCAGATCTGTATTTACATGTAGTCATTTTCTTCTTTAAATAGCTGTCTTTATTTGCTGAACATGAGAGTGAAATTATATTTTGTATGGCAGAATTATTAAAACATTGCTCCGATGTTTTTTCCCAAGCTGTCTGCTCTCTTTCTGTGTGAGACGGGGAACGACAGCGACGCTTTGACCCACATGTGTGTCCTCGACCCATATATTATGACCCATATTGAATCGGTGACAGCGAGAGACCCCGTTTAGCTCAGTTTACTCAGTACAAGACTTCACACTAGCCTGTCTGACCCCATTAAACCCTATTAAACCCGGTCAAGTGTGATCTACATTATTAAGATGCAGCTTTATTTAAGCAGTGAGGATTAATGCGGTGCTGAGGTGCTTTCACAATGGGATTGTGGGATAAAACGTAATTTTTAGCACATTTTGTCCTATATTGTAGTCTACTTTTAATGATAGTCTTGGTTTTTTGCAACAAAAACAGTCATAGTTTAGTTTTTATGACCATTTTCCCACTTGCTCTGACATTTACAATTAATGTCACCATGAAATCACTCTTGACAGTTCTTGTTTTGTATGGAATATTGCAGGGTTTATTATAAATGATTTATCTGTGCACAGCATTATTGTTTTAAATTCATGTTCCTCATAGTCTTGAATCAGAATAACTTCCTCTAGCAGGATCTCTTCTCTTCTCTGATGACGAGGGCAGGGCTATAACCTGTCACTCACATGAGATCAGCCAATAGCAAACCACAACCATCCAATCAATTCCCCACAGACACAATCAAGCCATTTGTTCTTGTTCCAGAAGCTGTTTCATAAACATCACAATACAAAAGACTAACGCAAATTCTGTTTCATGCTGACTTTAAACAAGCTGCTCTTTCATATGTAAATGAGCTCTGTCATGATTGGCTGACCTTTTTGCATATGAAATGAATGAATGCATATGAAATGAGGAGCTGTTTTTGATGTTCATGACCTCATGATTTCTGAACTGTTTTTGCTGTTTAGTTTCAATAACTACTCTTTGCAGACTTGTAAAGGACATTTTATCAAACTGTATTATTATTACATAAGAAAAAGAAAATTCCTGTTTTCCTGCACTGACCACTTTGCCACCTGTCAATCATCGCATGTGTGTGTGTGTGTGTCGCGCAGATCCTGGCCGGAGGTTTCCGCTACTCTCCAGGAACGCTGCAGATCTACTCCGACAGCTTGCTGACTCTTCCCGCCATCATCGGGATCGGGGGAGGAGGAGGCCTTCTGCTGCTCGTCATCATCATCATCCTCATCGCATACAAGCGCAAATCCCGGGACGCGGATCGAACGCTCAAGAGACTCCAGCTCCAGATGCACAACCTGGAGTCCAGAGTCGCCCTGGAGTGCAAAGAGGGTAAAACACTCTTTCTTTCTTTCTCTTTCTTTCTTTCTATCTCTCTTTGTCTCTTTCTTTCTTTCTCTCTTGCCTTCTCTTTCTTTCTTTCTTTCTCTCTTTTTTCTTTCTCTCTTTCTTTCTATCTCTCTTTGTCTCTTTCTTTCTTTCTCTCTTGCCTTCTCTTTCTTTCTTTCTCTCTTTTTTCTTTCTCTCTTTCTTTCTTTCTATCTCTCTTTGTCTCTTTCTTTCTTTCTCTTTTGCTTTCTCTTTCTTTCTTTCTCTCTTTCTTTCTATCTCTCTTTGTCTCTTTCTTTCTCTCTTGCCTTCTCTTTCTTTCTCTCTTTCTTTCTTTCTATCTCTCTTTGTCTCTTTCTTTCTTTCTCTCTTACCTTCTCTTTCTTTCTTTCTCTTTCTCTCTTTCTCTTTCTCTCTTTCTTTCAATCTCTCTTCGTCTCTTTCTTTCTCTCTTGCCTTCTCTTTCTTTCTTTCTCTCTTTCTTTCTCTCTTTGTCTTTCTTTTTTTCTCTTTCTGTCTCTGTTCTTTCTTTCCAGCATTCTTGTACACTTTTTTTTCATGCCTTCAAACATTCTTTCGCTCCCTCACTCATTCATGCTTTCTTTCCTGCTTTTACACTCTTTCATACTTTTCTGCTTTCTTTAATGCTTTTTTGCACTTTCTTTTTTATGCTTTCGCTCTTTCTTTGTCCTTTTGCTCTTTCTTTCCTTCTTCGCTCTCATTTTTCATGCTTTCTTTTGCTCTTTATTTCATTCACACTTTCTTTTGTGCTTTCATGCTTTCACTCTTTTGCGTTTTTTCAACCTTTTTTATGCTTTATCGTACTTTTTGATACTTTCACTCTTTCTTTTGTGTTTCCTTTGTGCTTTCTATTTTTTGCGCAATTTCACACTTTCTTTTGCACTCTTTTAATGAGCTTTCTTTTGTTCTTTCACTACTTTTGCTTTTCTTTTGCTCTGTTACTTTTGTTCTTTCACACCTTTCTTACTTTTTTTCTTCTGCACTTCCTTTCACTCTTTCTTTAATATTTCCTTTGGCTCTTTGTTCTTTTTTTATTTGCTCTTTATCCGTCCTCTTGTTCTCTTTCATTATTTGTTTGTTCTCTCCATCTCATCACTCTCCTTCAATCCTTTTCAATTGAGTTCAATTTTATCTTTCTCTTCTGTTTGCTCTTCGCCGTCTCTCTCTGATTAGCTTTGTTTTCTCCGGTCTCCTGTTAGCGATGACCTCACAACACACACATCATTTATCATACACACACACACGCGCGCGCGCACTGAACGCCCGTCTCATTCCCTCCGTGGTCACAAGGGCGTGAGACGAGTCGCCCATTATCTGTCTCTGTCGGGCCTGAGGTGACGACCTTGTCTGTCTCCAGACACGGAGAGAGGGATGAGGACAGGGAAGAGAGGATAAAAGAGATGGATAGCGGGAGGTTAGAGTGACGGGTCACTGATAAGTGATGAGGCGTCCTCCAGGATGAATAAAAAGTGGCAATAAATAACCACAACATCCAGATTGATTAGGCGAGTGACAGACGGGATCGGACGCTTGGGAAGGAAAGCATGTTGCATGTTTAAGCATGTTAATAATCTAATAAACTACTTCTGACTGACTGAATGTCTTATTAGAATTCAAGAAACCTGTTTTCTTCTACTTTGCACCGAGATTGATGGTTTCTCCGACTCTGTTTCCAGCGTTTGCGGAGCTGCAGACCGATATCCATGAGTTGACTCAGGATCTGGATGGAGCTGGAATACCGTTCCTGGATTACCGCACGTATGCCATGAGAGTGCTTTTCCCAGGAATAGAGGACCATCCTGTGCTGAAGGAGATGGAGGTACATGCGGACAGGTTTAACCCAGGCTTTAACAGTCACCTGATGGGGTTTGGGTTCGTCACCTTAGGCTTGTGTAGTTGGGGTTTAAAAGACGCATTGAGTAATCGTCATGATTTGATAATGACACTATTGTCTTCTGTAGAACTGCTTTACAGCTGAATGTGAGTTTGTTTTATAATTGATAAACTTTTTCGGTTTTGTCGGTTTATTATGAATTATTTACCCTACCCTATCCATTTATTTAGTTAGTTAGTTATTTGTTTATTTCTGTATTTATCCTAAACCTTTACTTTATTTTGTTTACCTTAACTTACCTTAATCATGGTTACCTAAACAACCATTGATTATTATTATTTGTTTTATTATTGTATTTTTATTTATCCTAACCCATCTATTATTAATAATATTTGTTTATTTATTTAAATATTATTATTTATTTAATTTATTTATCTATCCTAACATATTTTATTATCATGATGATGATGATTATTATTATTTATTTTTAATTTGTTTTCACCTCAACCTTATGGACAGTTATTGAACTGAATTGAATAAATACCGAATAATAAATAACACTATTGTCTTCTGTAGAGCTGCTTTACAGCTGAAATGATTCGGTTTCGTAATTGATGTATTTTGCAACATTAAGCTGTTATTTTCCTGCTATTACCGCAAAGCTGCTTTGAAACGCTCTGTATGATCTAAATTGCAATATAAATAAGCGTGACTAGACTAGATGTTTTGATCTGATGGCAGTGTTTCTCTCTCTCAGGTGCCGGCAAACGTGGAGAAGTCTCTGACTCTGTTCGGGCAGCTCTTGAATAAGAAGCACTTTCTGCTGACGTTCATCCGCACGTTAGAGGCTCAGCGCTCGTTCTCCATGCGGGACCGGGGGAACGTGGCGTCTCTCATCATGAGCGCCCTGCAGGGAGAGATGGAGTACGCCACCGGCGTCCTGAAACAGCTGCTGTCCGACCTCATCGACAAGAACCTGGAGAGCAAGAACCACCCCAAACTCCTGCTGAGAAGGTGCGCCGTCTCACTTCACCCTCACGCTTTTGTAAAGCCGTGTTTCCACCGCAGGAACTAGGGACTTTGGGCTGGCACTTGTGTGTTTCCACCGCAGAAACCAGGCTCTAAATGAAGTTCTGGGTAAATATTTCCCCCTCTGAGAGTCCCTGCTCATGCCGCATCTTGATTGGTTGAGTTCATGCCGCATCTTGATTGGTTGAGTTCATGCCGCATCTTGATTGGTTGACTCCACACAGCATATCATCTGTTGCGGACCAGTGCGTTTTATAGTTGTTTACTATTTGAATCAACAATGGAGTTTAAAAAAATACGACAGATGGACCGACGACGAGGTTCAGGCTTTATGAAGCTTAAATTCAGAGGATGAAATCCAGCGGGATTTTCACTGGAAACGCAGCTTTAGTTTTGTATGGAATATTGCAGTGTTTTATGTTTCATCGGGGCACATCATTATTGTTCTTTCAAATGTTCTTTCGTACTTACTGAGCCACATCTAGACATTTTAATGATATCTAGAGATCCTTCTGTATTATAATTAGATATAAAAAGATATATTTTTTAGGGCTGTGAAACGTTTAATCGCATCCAAAATAAAAGTTTGTTTACATGATATATGTGTGTGTACTGTGTATAATTATTTTGTATATATAAATACACACACACACATGTATATATTTAAGAAAAAAATATTATTTATATATAATACAAATTATATATATATATATATATATATATATATATATATATATATATACATACAGTATATATAAGCAAATATTTATTAAATATATAGGTGTGTGTGTGTATTTATACAAAATAATTATACACAGTACACACACATATATCATGTAAACACAAACTTTTATTTTGGATGCGATTAATCGTTTCACAGCCCTAATTTTTTTTACTGATGTTGTTAACAATTGCTTAATAATCATTTCTAGCACATACAATGGTAGCACATCATTTTTTAATTAGTTTCATAAAAATCAAAAATAGTTAAATTAAACGTAAAAACTGGAGAGCAAGAACCGCCCCAAACTCCTGTTGCGAAGGTCCCCATCTCACCTCACGATCCAGTTCCCACGTCGCACCTGTTAATGGACTTGAGTTTGACTTCTAGAGGTCACTTTATTCTCCCGTCACTCATTCGCTCTCCATCCCCCCGTTTCCAGGCTTTGCCCTTTCGTGGTCGTCGGTGTTTCATCCCTCTGTTTCTGTCAGATGATATTACACACCTGAACACACACACGTTCCCTGCGGAACGAGATGAAGACGTGACGAGACCAGCTGAGGTTTGATGAGAGATTGAGTGTGAGAGTCGGAGGAGTTTATGACTTTAGTCCAGAACATGCATGAATATCTTACATCAATATCACAAAAACACAGCAACGATTTCTCAAATGATTTCATCATATCTATTTTTAGGACCATTAAGATTCTTTAGCATTGGCTCCATTTTCTTGAAACAAAATATAATTTTTAAAATAATTGTATTTGTTTTTATCATTAACCTAAATATTTATTATTAATAACATTTTTATTATTATTTAACTTAACCATTTTTATTATGTATGTATTTATTTATTTACTTTATTTAACCCATTTATTATTGTTATTTATTAATTTACCCTATCCCATTATTTATTTATTTATTTCACTTAACCATTTATTATTATTTTTGTTTATTTAGCTTAACCCATTTATTATTATTTTGCTTAACCATTTTTTATTTATTTATTTTACTGAACCATTTAACATTATTATCATTATTATTATTAGTTATTTATAGATTTATTTCCCTTAACAATTTATCATTATTATTTGATTTATTATTTTTCCCCTATCCCATTTATCATTATTATTATTTAGTTAGTTAGTTAGTTATTTAGCTAAAACTTTTATTATTATTATTTGTTTATTTAGGTTAACCCATTTATTTATTTATTTTATTATTATTAATTATTATTGGAAAAGTGGAAAATTATTGGAAAAATTATGGGCAGGTCGTGTTCTTGACATGTTTTGTGATTGATACCTAAGCCATATGCATGTGTGTCAACAGTATCGCACTATGGACAGTGAATCTGTCAGAAATGCTTATTCTGTCGCACTGATCTCTCGTCTTCAGACTGATTTAATTTCGCAGGAGCTTCTCAGTTTCTCTCATTCTCTGACATGACAAACATCACCTAAAGATCAAATACATGTGAGCAGTCAAATCTCAATCTTTCACCCCTCCAGGAACGTTTCCAGCCCAATATTCTCCGTTTTTTATAACTCCTCACAGTCTGTGTTTCTGGTGCCGTATCGTTCTCCTCTGCATCTGTCTTGGCATCAGAGCGAGTGAATAATTCAGCAGAGATGGTAAAAACAAACATATTTCAGCAGACTCCTCGTCTACGCCTCCTCTCGCACGCCGTGAGCAGATTAGCGCTAATAAGGTCCGTTAATTACCAAGCCGTGTAATTAGCCTCATTCTGAGGGATTTTTTTCGGAGGGTTGTTATTGTGCGCCAGGTTTCTATTTAATGACAGAAGATACAGAATATTTTTAATTGGTGTTTTCTTAATGAAGTTTAGGGGTTTGCTTTGCGAGGGAACAGAGCAGCGCTTTGGTTTGTTGTTAATGCTAAATTATTAGCGTGTGTGCTTTGAAGGTTTTTCCCCGAGCTGCGTTCACCGTCGCTGCTGGAATAATTCGGCCGCCGCACTTTGATGTCAAATGGGAGTTTAATACAACATCCCCCCCAAAGATGTTGGTTATCAGAATGGCTGTTTTTCTTGTTGTGAGGCTTGGGAAATTGTGAAATGAAGAAGCCTTCAAAGCATCTCTCTGCTCTTAAAGGTTCCCTCAGGGACTCCCACACCCAAGTAAATAAATCCTTGACATTTATTTTTTACTGTGTTCCCCCTCAGGACTGAATCTGTGGCTGAGAAGATGCTAACAAACTGGTTTACTTTCCTCCTCTACAAGTTTCTTAAGGTAAGTGGAAGGAACTGGAATGAATGACTGTATTTCCGTGCATCTTAAACGATGTTATTCGCTATAAAAAGAGAGCTCAAGGGTGTTTGCTGGTCAGTCTGGTCTGATTTACCATGTGTAAATTCATGAGTCGACAGCATTGCTGAGTATTTTCTCCTTAAAACTGCAGTGAACCAAAGACAGTCTCAAAAACACACTTTGAAATCGCTGGTGTTTCTGACGTCACAAACTACCTTGTAACCAATCAGATCAACGTGTGATCGTCAAAAAGTGGATCTCTGAGCTGTGTGAGTGAGTGGAGGCGGGGCTCATTTGCATATTCATAGAACCACGCATACTAAATGAGGCAAGGATGTCGAGTTACATTCAAGATATTTTAAGACATGAAGACATTTTTTTTCTAGAAAAAAGTTTAAATATGTAATTTTGGTGATCAAAGATGAGTTTTAAGTTTAAAATTATTAACTACATAGGGACTTTAAGATTAACTACTGTTCAAAAGATTTTTGGGAAAGAAATTAATACTTTTATTCAGCAAAGACGCCTTAAATTGATCAAAAGTGACAGTAAAGACATTTCTAATGTTTCTATTTCAAATAAATGCTCTTCTTTTCATCGAAGAATCCTAGAAAAATTATTTAGTTGTCACAAAAAACTAGTCTCAACATTGATAATAATCATAAATGATTCCTGATCATCAAATCATCATATTATACTGATTTCTAAAGGATCATGTGACACTGAAGTCTGGAGTAATGATGCTGAAAATTCAACTTTGATCACAGGAATAAATTACATTTTAACAAAGAAACCACTTATTTTAAATTGTAATAATATTTCATAATTTGTACTGTATTTTTGATCAAATAAATGCAGCCTTTTGTGAGCAGATGAGATGCATAAAAAAATCTTACAGACTACAAACTTTTGAGCAGTAGTGTATATATTATTTGGCATGACAAAATATTGATCAAAGTAAATACATTTTTATCAGCAGACACTGGGTGCGTTTCCATTACAGATTTGCTTAAAACTTTTGCGTTTTTTTTTCTAAATGTCAACAAAAAAACTATTGCGAAATGACAGCGTTTCCATTAACTGATGTTATGCGACTAAAACTTATTTTTTTCCTCTCGCTATAAGTCATTCCAAACATCATGGCGACGGATGTTGGTAGGTTTATGTATATCCCAGCCGCCGCACTGGCCATTATTATTAATCCAAGGAGCCGTGTGTGTGTGTGTGTTACACAATCATTAATGGCAAGGAAAGACCCTTATACTCGAGAGCGGCTCATATGAGGAGTTTCTGGGTGTTTCTCACTCACTTCTGCTTCGAGGTCTTGATTGTGGCATTTCTTTGAGGTTTAGAATCCAGTATTCCTGTAATTCTTTTGTCTTTTATGAACTTAATAAAGAACTCTGTATCATATTGTGTCCAAACATACGCGTCAGGTGACTTTAATATTTATTTTTTGAATACCCTGAAAAACCTCCGCATGTGAGCGTAAAAACGTTTTTGCGTTAAATGGGAGTTTTTGTTAAATTGAAGTGTTTCCATTGGCCGTGTTTTCAATTCGCAATTTCAATTCGCCCAATTTGAAGGGTAATGGAAACGCGGCTAATGATTAAATGACTATGACTGAAACCAGCAAACCACTTCAGCTGTTTTTGAACAGTGTCTTGAGAGCAAATGAATAAATACTATGATTTTTGATTTCATATTTTAAGTCCAGACACATGCAGCGCTCCATCGTGTTGCTCTGGCTGTTGAATTATTATTTCTCCTTGGGTTTGTTGCTGCATCCTGAGATTCAATACAAGACAGACAGATGTAGTTTATCAGTCCACCTGGGGAAGTTCCTTATTGCTATCTTTAAAAACCTGCATTAATATAAAGCGCTTCCATAAACACACAAAGGCGCGAGAGTGGGTGTGTGTGTGTGTGTGTGTGTGTGTCGTCTCCTGCTGCTCATTAACAGCTGTGTGTTTAATTATCCCCTGTGCTAATGAGCCCAGTGTGGCAGGGCCAGCATATGGATGGGCCAAACCTTCACGCTACGGGTCCCAGTGAGGGACACAAGAGACAACAAACATCCAGCAGGATCACGAGCCGCTGTTTGTCGTTCGGTGTTTTCACCTGAGAGCGTGAGCTCTGCTGATTAAAGTTGTCTGAGTCTAATGCAGTTTAATTACTTTGGGTAATTAGCCATGAGCTTTTTAAGACTGCATGAAGTGGTGTTCATTTAAAGAGGATCTATTCTGATTTTTTCTATGTTTGTCTTTCTAATGTTGCAAAGCACAAAGTGCCTCCAGTAGGAATTATCCTATATATCAGTGTCAGTGTTTCTGAACTCCATTGTGGTCTTGATTTTCTTCTGGGAACGAACACGTCACAATATTCCTCATTTATATAATTAATACGCAGAATAAAGGGGCGGGGCCTGGTTGAGTTAGTTAGTAGTGTGTTAAAATGGCGGTTATGGGAAGGGGCGGGACATTTCCCAAACACCCTCGAAGCGCTCGACCAATCACAACACACTGATCCAGCCGGCCAATCAGAGCACAGTTTGCTTTTCAAAAGGAGGGGCTTCATAGAGACAGGAACTAAACAGAGCGTTACTGAAAGCTGCAGAAATGTCAAATATGGGAAAAGTTTGTTTTTTAAACATTCAAGCTTTAAAACCTGTTCTAGTAGAGCCCAAAAACTAAATCAAGACATTGTAAAAGGGCATAATATGGCCTCTTTAATATTAATAATGTGGCTTACTTTCAAACTGTTTTCCTGAACACACCCCCCTTCTGCCATTGGTCAGTCACACCGATAGTCCGGCCTTCAGACTCTCATCATTGGTTGAATCAGCTTCTCAAACAAACAAATCAGTGTTTTAAAAGCAGTTACACAAAAAAAAATATCACACATAACCTGTAAGAAAGTAAAATTTGAAATATGTTGCCTTACACAACTTTGTGGTGTGTTCTGCGTTCTCGTTGGGAACATTTGCGTCAGATATCAGAGACAAACTCTCAGGAGACTGGCAGAACGAAGATGATGATCAAATTAGTGAGACGGAGACGAGAAGAGCAGCAGTTGTGAATGATGAAAGCCAGGGAATGTGTGTAGGAGGAAGAGAGTGAGTGAAACGGAGAGAGAGAGGCGTGTGATTGGCTGTTTGACACCTATCACGCTCTGAAGTGTTTCTGCCGCTCTCCTCCACAGTCATTAGCCTTCTATTAACCCTCCATCGCTCGTGTGTGCGCCTCGGGTCTGTTCACGCGCCCCGACGCTCATTTCCACGTCTAAACAGTCGCTTTTACACGGCTGACGCTCCCGGGAGTCACAGGATTCTGTGTTTTATCTTATTTATTTTTGTAGGAGTTGCACATTAGCTCTTCCAGACATTAGAGTTTGAAACAAGCCGTTTGATTGCGTTTTTACTTAAGTGATCATTGAGTGTCAGTCCAGTTAAATTGATAATATTACTGAATACTAGGGATGTAACGGTACACAAACATCACGGTTCGGTACAGCAGGGGGAGAAAAATAAACACAAAATTGCTTCTTTTAAACTATTTTTTTAACAAATGTGTGTGTTTTTAATAAATTCTATTATACCGGTAATTAATTTTCTAAAGGATAAAAAAATGCTGTATACTATAGGGACTTAATTACACATTACTGTAAAATTAAAGGTTAGAATTAACAACAGAGCCCAAATTATTAAATTCAGTTGCTATTTATTTTTAGATATAATAAACACTCAAAAAAAGTACTTTAAATTGCACATAAGGCAGGTTTTGCATTAACTTCTAAATCTAATTTTAGAGCTAAATTTGAACTCCAATTAATTTTTGAAATATGATCATTTACACAGTGGCTGTCATAACTTGTTTTTATGACAAATTTATTTAAACATACAATAAACAATCAAGACATTACTAACAGGTTAAGTAAATATAATGAATATGCTAATATAGTGCATATATGAAATGCTTCTCTCTAGAGTTTATTCCTCTAGCGGTCTAACCTGCTGTCGTCACTAAATGCCTGAGGTACATGTAATGCTACGTGAGATATTATTCTCAAGCTGGTTTATTGATATCTTTCAGCAGTTGAAACACTGGTTGAGAAATGTAAACATATCGAGCGATCGTCTCTTCTTCTTCTTCTTCTGCACTTTTTACTGGTAGAAAACAGCGTTGCATTACCGCGCGCCCTTCTGGATTGGAGTGTGGATCGCCTGTGACTGAATGTTTTCGTTGTGCGAATACTTTACTTTTACTGTGCATGTACATATTTTACATAATGTCAGTATTGCTACACCTGCATATGTATGTAATCAGAAACCAAATACACCAGAGACATCATTGATTCAGAAGTTATTGAACTTTAAAAGTTTTGATAAAATTTGGGCTTTTTTATTATTAGTGAGAGAAAGTGGCTGGAGATGTGCGACATATACGATAAATAATTAAAGCGGTATATGACATCGTGACATGAGAGCGGAGGAGTGCTGTGAAATGGGCAAAATGAGAGCGACAGGGACGAGTACAAATATATCCACAAGTGTCAATCATTGGGTAAAGTGGAGAAAATGACCACTATTGGTGAAATTGGAAGAATAGAGCCTGCAGACACTGTTATCCAATGCTGGAAAACTTCCTCGATCACACAGTTATGGAGACACTTTAGCTATAACGGCCCACAGGACCAGAAATTGATGTGATTTGGGACGCGTCCTCAGATTGTCCTGGCGTTCACGTTTTTCAAGACTTTTCCAATATAAACTGGGATGTTTTTTAGTCGATAGCCGTGGAAAGTGCATTGGGGAAAAGGAAAGTATTTTAGACACATACAATTTTAAATATGCATGAACACTTATTAAATTCTCACAAAATGAAGGAATCTCGTGTTGTGGGCCGTTCGCTATTAATATTACTCAAACTGGCATGATGCTTTTGCCAGGATGAAATGGAGAAACTGAAGGATTAATTGACCTAATTCGGTCCTGATTTACAAGCAAAAGCATGAATCGGCTGGTTACAGCTCCTCCAGGTGTTATCAGAGTCTGTTTTAGGACTATTTTAGGACGAGAAAATGTCTTTTATCTGACCCTTGAATATTCAAGTGCTTCTCTTTGAGTGTGTTATTCTGAGGTCTAATCTCACGCTCTATTATCTGTCCAGGAGTGTGCAGGCGAGCCTCTCTTCATGCTGTATTGTGCTATAAAGCAGCAGATGGAAAAGGGTCCGATCGACGCCATCACCGGAGAGGCCAGATACTCCCTCAGTGAGGACAAACTAATCCGACAGCAGATCGACTACAAAACACTGGTCAGTGGTTCTGAATGCATCAGAAACACAAACTACATCTTGTCATAATTGTCTGTATTGTTTGTTATAAGATTTAAAGTGCCCCTTACATACTTTTTTGGATATGCTCTTTCATGTAGTGTGTATTAGAGCTGTTTGTGAATGCAAAACCTCTGCAAAGTTTCAAAGTTCAGTGCAGATAAATGGAGTTTTTGTCTCCCAAAAAAAAGAAGTGATTCTGAACTGAAACGAGTCGTCAGTAATTCCAGTCTCACTTCCTGCTGATCCTGCGTAGGTTTGCAACTCATTTGCATAATGCTCTTGATTGGCTGAACAGCGTCTCCTAGCTCCGCCCTCAATCACTGTAGTTTATCTGAGACTGGAAGAGTTTGGTTCGTGTCGAGAAGTCGCTGTTTTCTGCTGACAAAGCAAATCCACTTTGATGAGATTGATACGGTAAAACCCACGCCATCGTTACTGTTCGTATCACTGTGATCAAGAGCTGAGATTCAGATATGATAATGAGCGTTTGCTTTCTGACCAATCAGAGCAGACTGAGCCCTCTGACCAATCAGAGCAGAGCAGCTCTCAGAGCAGGCGGAGTTTAGAGAGACTGAATCTTCGATCGAAGCGTTTCAGACACTGAGAGAAAAGAGCTGATGCTGCAGTGGAGATTATGAGAGAATTAAAGTGTTTTTGATCTTTGATGCATGTAAACCTTTTGTAGGAGACGCCAAAACAACATTAGGAACCTTTAAAATTGCATAATAGGGGCACTTTAAACACTATAATTTTATTCAGCTGTGCTTTGTTTCAGTGTGGTGTTTGTGTGATGTGTTTAATCCTCTGTTGTGTCTGCAGACGCTGCACTGCATTAACCCAGAGAACGAGAACGGCGTGGAGGTCACCGTTAAATGCCTGAACTGCGACACCATCACACAGGTCAAAGAGAAGCTGCTGGACGCCGTGTTTAAAGGCACACCGTACTCGCAGCGGCCGAAAGTCGGAGACATGGATCTCGGTACGGAAATAACGAGTGCTGGAATATCGATCAGGGGTGTGTTTCCCAAAAGCATCGTTTGCCAACTATGTCCGCAAGTTCTGACGTTATCATAGTTCAACGAGTCGGTGGTTCCAGAATCCATCGTTGCAACGAACATTGTTGTTCACAAAGTTGTGTGTTTGGAGCGACAGATCTCGAGCTGTGGTTAAAAGAGCTTCTTGTTTGCATGACATTTGGTCTCAATAATAATTATCTTGAGCAAAATAAGCAAGCGGACATTCAGTGCAATCTTTTTCTGTTATTTACAATACATACTAATGTCATTTACATCTTTTAGTTTGTTTAGAGATTTAAAGAAACGTTTTTGAAGAGTGTGAATGTGCTCTAGTGCGTAAGAACGAGTCTATGATTCAATCTGTAAATAAAGCAAAATATTAGAATTACTCCTCAGATGCCATATCAATAATTTATAGCAAAACATCTCGCATTAATTCGATCTCAAACAGATTCATTAAAGAAAGTTATTATTACTCCAACACCTGCGTGACATCATTAACCAACGTGGTTGAACGACAAATTTGCGACAATACGGTTTCGGGAGACAGTCGTGACTCGCTAGTGGATTTCTTCAGCGATGCATCGTACTCTGGTAGTGCAGCACGAGTTTCGGTGTTATACGGGAAACACAGCCCTGTTATACGGGTGTTATACGGGAAACACAGCCCTGGTTACAATTCAGGTTGACTTTGACCCACCAGCAAATGATCATGAATAACCAGCTAAATGTGTAGATTAGCTAGATAACATAGAATGATTTTTTGCTGATGTGTGTTTCTGTGATCAGAGTGGCGGCAGGGTCGCATGGCTCGCATCATTCTCCAGGACGAGGACGTCACCACTAAGATCGACAACGACTGGAAGCGTCTCAACACACTGGCACACTATCAGGTAACCGCAGCTGCACATCTTCTGCCCGGTTACTATGGCAACACCTCTACACCCCGCTGCCCAGTAACCATGGCAACCCCTCAGCAGGTTACTTGGTAACAATTGAAGCATTTTAACACATAGCGCACGATCAAGTAACCATAGCAACACTTCACAAAACATAAGCACAAAAGCAGCGCTGATCAGTAGAGATGCAGTGATATAGATATTGATAACTAATCATTATTCTTGTTATGGCTGATGACTAACATAAATATGCGTTACACAAAAAATAATCTAGATTTTAGATGTTTATCTTTACAAATGTACAAATTGAACAGAAGAATTTTACATTTTCATGATGACAAGTTAAAATAAAACTAGATTTAAAAAGTAACAAGACGTTGTTTCCTGACCAGAAAGTTTGAAGAAGTATTAAAAGCTTTAATTTTATAGGTTTTGAAGGCAATGCAGTCTTTCAGAAGATAGATAGATAGATAGATGGATGGATGGACGGATTGTCTGATTGTCTGATTGATTGATTGATTGATTGATTGATTGATTGATTGATTGTATGTTTATCATGTTTTAACACATTGCTAGCATGAATTAGCATGTCCTTAGGTAGTTGATAGGCTTTGCTAGCGATAGATAGTTAAATGCTCTATTCGAGTTATTGTATAAAAGTTTTGACTCCCTAAATTAAAGTCTATGGGACTTTTCGTAGCTTTCGTAAGTCGGATCGGTCAGAAAAGATATAGCAATGCAATTTAGAACATATCCATTTTACAATATAGAATTTATTTAAAATGTATGGCTTACAACTGAGATTATGAGCGACATTATAATTCTGTGCTCGCAAAAAAGCTCTAGAATTTAGAATCTAGAATTTACATATTTATTGTTACAAATTTAACATTAAAGAATTTAACATTTTCGTGTTTAAAAAATTGCAATTTAACAAGATAGATTTGTACATGTTCGTGCTTTAATATTTAGAAATTCAAATTATAAGTCACAAGAATCTTTTATATTTAAGTTTATATTTTTTATGTTTACATGTTTTTAAAAAAGTGTTTTACAATATAATTATATTTTTGCTTTCAAACAAAATGACAGTTTTACAATATATAGTTATCAGTATCTTGATGAGATATTGGTGCCAGTGCTGAATGCCTGATGTATCTGTGTCAGTAATAATCAGTGTCAATCTGTCTCTCTCCCTGTTGTCTAGGTAACAGATGGGTCAGCGATCGCATTGGTCCCTAAGCAGAACTCCGCCTACAACATCTCCAACTCCTCGACGTTCACCAAATCCCTCAGCAGATACGGTGAGAGAGCTCTGCTTCTCTCTAATAATAATAATACATTTTATTTATAACGCACTTTACATCAATTCAATGACCTCAAAGTGCTACAATGCAGAACAGAATAAAAACAGAAACATTAGAATAATACTATTAGCCATAAAAGGCTTTTCTAAAAAGATGGGTTTTAAGGCCTTTTTTAAAAGAGTCCACAGACTGTCTCTCTCTCTCTCTCTCTCTCTCTCTCTCAATTCAATTCAATTCAATTCAAAGGGGCTTTATTGTCATGAAAGTTTTTGAAACAATGTTGCCAAAGCATATACAAAATATACAAATAAAATATATATATTATATATATATATATATATATATATATATATATATATATATATATATATATATATATATATAAACATTTAACACAATGTCTGGATATATTTGTGTTTGTGTGTCGGTCACTCACTGCCCCTCAGGTTGTGGCAT